>NW_009631049.1:718-18663 GCF_000690535.1 Cariama cristata | reverse complement strand
TCTGCTCCATGCATCCCCTATGGACCCTGTGTGAGGCGGCAGCATTAACTGTGTGCTGTGAGTCGCAGTACAAACCGCTGTGAGCTTTTCGCTTGGCCCTCTCCTTCCCAGGGAAGTGAGAAATGGAGTTCTCCTCCTGCTGCTTCAGCTTAAGATGAAGCAGATGATGCAGTGAACATACTCGTCTGGCAGATCAGCCAAGAAGGCATTTAGCAAATGTCAGTACAGCAGTCTCAATGCTTGCAAAGCACTTCCCATCCTTCTTGAGTGGCTCTATCTCACCATGACCTGTCACTGACTCATTTTATCAGTGTGCTGGTGATGCTGTGAGTTGCATCATGGCATCAGTTCAGTATAAGGCATTTATTTTCCTGTCCACAGCGGAGTGAGCAATTTCACCCAGTTTCCTTTTCCAAAGCTTTTATTCCAGCCGCAAACTCCTCCCAACTCTAGAAATTCATGTCTCATGTTTAGGTTCCAGTCAGTGAAGCAGCAGAGGTAAACTTTATTAGCTGTTGCCTACTGCTAGTGTTCAAGCCATGCATGTTCCCTAGGGACGTCACTGACTTCAGATTTTAAGGAAAGGGCGAGTGTATGCTGTGGGGTGACACAGATCAGGTAGATTTATGTAGATGCCCTCCTAGCTACCTCTGACAGCTGAGTGCTGCTGTCTGTGGAGGCTGCCAGTCTGAAATCCGTCTGACAAACAGAGGTTGAATGTTGTGGTACAGCAAAAAGCAATATCTTTCATCTATCTCCTGTTCCTTTTCTGATAAGGTTTTGAGCCTGTGGCTGAAGCACAGACATGTTGCCTGTGTTGGGAGTGTGCTGCTACACTATGCGACTAACGGCAAGCATGCACACACCTCCATCAGTGCTGATGGCTGTCACTGCAATGAGTGACCTGCACCGTTCTGGTTTTGGGAGGGGCGATGAGGGAGAGCAGGCAAATGAACAGAGAGCAGCTGTACAGCCGTTACACGTTACATTCATTACACATGGCTTTAAGGGCGTAAAGATGGATGACTGTAGGGTGAAGCCCAGAGTATCATCCTTGCTCAGGCCTTGACGTATCATCATCATAAAACAATAAATCGTGGTGTTCATGGATGCAGAATTGTGTTTACATGTGCACACACTCTACAGCCCTTCAACACCCCTCTTCTCTGTCAGTCTGTCTTTAGTACAGCCACATAAAGAACAAATAGATTCAAACTTTGGAAGGTCTTCAGAACAGTTTGGTGGTGGCCCTTCTGCTTCTCCCAGATGTTTAGCCCTCTGATGTCTTTGTTTGGGCTAACAACAGCCCTGCTAAAAGTGCTGAGAGAGATTTCTGAATTAAAAGTGGCCATGACCTGACTCTGACTCAAATGCGGTGAAGGAGGTTCTCATTGAAGTTTTGGTGTGATTAATTGCTCTGTACTGTTTCTGGCTGAGGGGCCATGTCATCAGTTGCATTTGTCTGCAGTGTTCTGGAAGGGTACGACTGAACCTCTGCATCACAGCACTGTAATTGGATACAACTGTGGGTTTGTTCCATTTCAAGATCTGGATGTTAGAGCTCAGGACGGCTGCCAAGGTCCCCAGTTGCTAACAGGAATGTGGTTCCTTGTGTGTGTGAGACTCCCTTCAGCTGGCATTTGCCAGGGAATCTCTGTGGGTTCGAAGGTTCCCACCGTGAAGACAGCAAGGGTGGGCATTCAGTCTTTTAAGTGTTTAACTTGAGAGCGCTCAAGTGGGAAAGCCACTCCTCCTCTTCCACTGCCTGGGAGCCTGCACGGCTGAGTTAGACACCTGCGTGATGATGGCAGGGATATCGCTGGGTGGTGCCATCCCAGCCTGCTGCTCCGAGGAGCCACAGCAGACTGTCTGAGGTAGGTGTTGCTCTTCCTCCCCACCTCTCTCCCTCATCCTGAAGATCCTTGGCTCACTCTCGGTTTGTTTCTGTGACTGAGCTTTCCAAGATTGAGCTGTGACATGGCCCACCGTTAGCAAGCCATGACTGCCGTCATCACCAAAGGATGTCAGTGTCTGTCTGAGTACTGGGACGGGAGGCAGGCGAGTGAAAAAGCAGCAGCATCCATCTGGCAGGCGGCGGGGTCCTCTCCAGCTGCCCCGGGGAAGCCGAATGCGGGGACAGGGGGCTCCAGCCTGTGTGATACCTGAGTGAGGCCAGTGGGTAAAGGCAGTATCAAGGGCTCTCAGACTGACTGGTAAAATATACCTAACTATAAAAATAAATCTGAGTGCCTTTATTTTTGGAGCAGAGCTCTTAAAGTATTCTTGCATGGAGACCTGTCTTTCAGGAATGCAATAAAACAAAGTTAGCAGCTGGAGCTACCTTGTTAAAATGAAATTTTCAGGAAACACAAAGCTCATGCTTTGATTTTCAGCTTTACCTCCTGCTAACTTAATTTGAAAATAGTTACTGTTCACTTATAGGGCAAGAACAAACTAAAATCAGTTACTAAATTTGAGTGCCTACGAACATTTATAGAGAGCATCTGACTTCTATCTGGTTAGTTTGTTTTTTCATGTAGGGTGAAAGTTAGCTTCTGATGCAGTGGTGTCTCTGCACAGTTCTGCTTCAGAAATGAGGACCTGCTGTGGGTAACTCCAGACTTCTAAAAGAAACCCAGAAGCTTTGCTTCAGTGTAAGCTCATGGATTTCAGACAGATTTCAAAATTGAATTTACTACAAGGTCCATAGTTAGGAAAAAGACAAAGGATTTGGCACCTGAATTTCAGTGTAAAGTGAGTTGGAGGCAGAAATACATGACAAAAAGCTTTGTGAGTCATTTAATAAACCAAGCATGGGTTTCACAAGCCCCTGTGGTTTTCATGCTTATTCTTTGAGACTTTCATCTTGGCCTGAAGCAGAGCTCCTTTGTGATTTTGCAGGGCCCAAGAGGCTGCGTGAGTGCTTATCCACTCAGAAACAAAACAAACATCCTCCTATCTACATTAATTGGATGTGTAGCTCTGTTCCTAATGCCCGGCTGTCTATGCTTTAGTGTTTCTCTAGTGCTCTCGAGTTTATCACAGCATTTGCCCTGTTGAGTTGTTGGTGAGCTCCGAGGGGGGCAAAACCTGCTAATCCTATAGATGTGCGTTGAGTGCGGACATGTCTGGCTGGGAAGCAGGGATGTCCTTTCCTGCAGTGCAGACTGCTCAGCACAGGGTTCGTTGTCTGCCCTTTCAAAGATGGGCACAAGCAGTTATTTGGCCAGCTCTTTGCTATCCCTTGTTGCTAAACCCAGCCCCTTCTATTCCAGCAGAACCTCTAGGGCCGCCTGTCCTGCACTTCACGCTTCTGCAGAATGGAGGCTGTTCTCATCACTCGCATTATCTGCCAGTCCTGCACAGGTTTTATTTCAATCCTCCCTTCCTGCTTTTCCCCTCAACCCTTTCACTCCTCCTTCCTCCTTCTTTGGAAACAAATCTACAGTAGGTGTCTGAACTTGCCTGAACTCCCTGTCCCAAGCACCTTCCTGACTAATCCTTTCCAGATGTCCAGGAACTTTTGTGTTTAGCAGACTTGCTCAAGTTCCTCATTCATTCTCAAATGGAGCAAACATTGTATTTCCTAATATCATTTGAAAAAGAAGACTGATCGTGGCGTCTGAGAAGTCTTTGCTGCCTCAAAAATGCAATGTTTTAAGCACCACTGCAGCCTTCTGCCCCCAAATTGGGGCACAACAGATATTCATAAATAGCACAGGATTTTTATTTTCCATAGCTGACTACGCTCCATGTCTGTCTATGAAGTCTTGAAAACGCTCAGTACTGCACTTGTACCCAGCCAAGTGGCAGGGGTGTTGGCTTGCAATTTCCCAGCTACAGCAGCATGGAGAAATTAGGAGATCTGCCTGGTATTCCTCTGACGGTGACCCGACAATGGAAAGCAAGTTTCCCTGCCCATCCTCTCATCTAGTTTCCAGCATACCTTTGGTTTTCGGGACATGACTGTTACTTCAGGCAGGGGACACGGTCAGTGGGTTCTTTGGTGACGCTGTCCAGGTGACCTGTGCATCCTGTCTTGGTTGTTGAGTATGTCAAGCTGCATGCAGGCTCATGGTTTGTGCATAAAGGCTGAGTTTGACATGGGCCTCTGGGGAAAAGGGCTGTCTGTCATCTCAAAGTCCAGTGGGATGATGAGATTTGAAAGATGGGAAGCAATGCCTGAGCCAGTTTACAATCCTGGAGACTGCCTCTCCAACACAGCCTCTGGCTTGTCTTGAAGTCACGTCCTGTGGTTCCCCATGTACATCCAGTGGCTTTTCATCCTTCCCCACTACACTCCATGTGCAGTGAGGCTTGCGGTGGTTTTTGGTTATTGGAAAGAAGCTTCGGGCTGTTCAGTGGGACTTGGGAAAGACTTGGGACTTGGGACTTTTCCTTCCATTTTTCCTTGCTCGGAATTCACCTAGCATGTTACATGTTGATTGCAAAATGCCGGTGGTAGGGGAGAGATCTTCTCTAAGTTCACATTGTTGTTATGGAATGGTTTTGTGCCATCAGTGCCCTGGGGTCCAGGAATGGGTATGTGCCAGTAGGACAGACCTGCTTGGTTGCCCTGTGCTCCCATCAGCTCCACAGTCGCCCTCTGTGAGATTCAGCGCTCCTCCGTCCCCCGGCATACCACAGACACCTTCCTCAGTGGGGGCTGATAGGGGATGGCTCCCTGTTCCTTTTTCTCTGCCATCCAGACAGCCTCTAGGCCACCTGGGGAAGGCAGAATGAAGAACATCAAGTCGCTAAGCCTCCTAACCATTCTGCTATGTGAGGAATGAATCCAAGAGCCTTTGCACACTATTAATCTTTTCCAATTCCTAAGAAAGCAAATTATCTCCTCCCGCTCCCATAAATTCAACCTCTCTCTCTCGCTTCACCCCCAGTGTTTGAACTGTTTGCCAAGAGCTTTATTAAAAACTACAAGATGCAGTTTTGTTTCTAACTGAATCCCAAACAACTGTGTTAGGTGGAGAAGAAACATTTGGTGCAGTCAGCTTTAGAGCATTTTTGTCTATAGTACACAGCCACTTGTCAGCCAGAGACCAGATTCAGCTCTGCACTAAGCGTAATAGGACCTTTTCTCTTTTCTCCTGAGGTTAGGAGATGAATTCAAGCTGGTCAAACCTCGCGGCCTCATTTCCAAGAGCACCTGGCAGTGACTGCTGGGAGTAACTCATACGGCACAGCAGAAGGGAAGCTCCCCTGAGACGGCAGCGTGGTCCAGTAATGCCTCACCCTCCCCTGACTCTGCGTGACCTGGCCTGCCGCTGGGCTTCGAAACGATGCTGTTCTCTGCAACGTGCCGTCGGCCCCGGGAACAAACTGTGCTGTGCAGCTGCCAGGCCCAGACAGCTTTCCTGCCGTCCCCCTTGCCTGCCCTTAAGGGGGAGGTTTCTGGAGATGCCGCAGAGCCTGCCGCCTGTCCTCTTGGTGGCCCCAGCCAGTGTCACCTCCGTGGGAGGTGTGGAGCAGCAGGTGATCGTCCCCAGTTCCGACGTGAGCAGAGAAGCTGCCGCCGGTGCTGGGAAGGAGCGATGGAGGGCGGCTGTGGGCGTGCTGGGACAGCCGGGGCGAGGACGGCAAGGGTCCCGTGGAGGGTGGCTCCGCGCAGCAGCGCTGGTGAGGGGCGCGCCAGGGTCCCCGCCAGCTGCCGTGCGTCACCGCCATTCCTTGGCACTGTGTGCAATGTGTCACAGCCTTCTCCCTTTCGTTTCCTAATGTTCCCTCAGTCTGAAACCCATCAACCAGTGCTGAGAAAAAACATTCGCAGAGGAAGCCAAAGCAGAAGTAAGCAAAGCTGTTCCTTTGGCTGAATTCCTCCAGCTCGTCCTGCCCTGCTACTTTGAGCAAGAAGAGCCTGCTCCTGCCTTGTGCACCTGAGCGTGGGGAGAGAACAGCAGCGACAGCAGTCTTATTTCTTGCTTTCACTGACAGAGAACATCACACCCCTGTTTTGGAAATGAATGGGTTGTTCCATTGTAATGCAAGAGGAATTGTGATTCTGGAATAAATCCTATGATTTTTATTGCTTTAGGGGTCTGAGAAATAAAATAGCATCATTCATTTCCTTTCTTTACATGTTACCCTCAAAAGTGGGTTTCACCACCTCCCTCTCCTCATGGAGGAACTGAAATGACTAAGAAGTTCAAACAGAGCTGCTCCTGAAAGCAAAATATAAAATCAGGAGCCTGCCCATCAGGAATTGTAAAGGTCTCATTGACTTACACAGGCTGCACTTAAAGTTGGCCGTTAGATGAATGGGTCTGATGTTCCCTCCAGTCTGTTGAAATAATAGATTACCCCTGCCATTCAAAAACAAGGCCTAATTTGCCATCTATGATGAGTTTTTGCAATGATTTGTAGTTGGCTTTTCTATGCTGTTTCATGCTCAAGGAACCTTGAAATTTTCACTCATTCCTAGGCATTTCAAATCAACCTCTGCTTAGCAGCCATTCTCAGAGGGCTGGGGAATGGGAATACAAGAGTTTTGTTGAGAAAAATGTCTGGCAGTGTTGTGTGTGGAGGATGTACCTGGGCGTATGGTGCGCAGCAGAGGAAAAACCATACAATGTCTAGAAATACCTGCTGAGACGAGAAAATGTTGAAAGAGGTATCCTGAGTTGTCCAGGCCAGTTCTCTGCACAGACCTTTCCCTCAAGAAATCTCCACGTTGTTGTGCAAAGCGAGGAATAGCTCACCTGGTGTGGCTTTGCCGAGAAATCACTTTCATGGTACATTTTTGAACCCTCTCTGCCCAAACCCCGGGAAAGAGGGTGAGAGGAGGTTGTGCAAGTGGGAAGATGGGGCTATGGAGTGTGGCTTCCACAAGGAGTGCTTTTAAACTTATTACATCTACCTGCGAGTCAGATGTCTGGAGCAGGACGGGGCAGAAGTAAGGGATGGAAAAGTCCGGATAATTGTGCACAAAGGAAAAGCAATCTGAAGCAGGGCTGGAGCCGGGGAGTCTGTGGCTGATCTGTCTGGAGCAGGGGACTGGGAGGGCGTCTGAGGGAGCAACAGAACGGTTCTGCTCATGAGGAACCTGAAAACGAGCCCCTGCTGCCATTTGTGTTAGTCATGTCTGTGGGAGTCAGGACCTCAGGCGGGCTGAGCTCCCTGGAGCAGCAGGGTTGGGCAGACGTTCCTGTTCCCGTGCTGCATCGCACCTGTCAGCTGGGGGTCCCACATCCCCTGTCCGAGGCACCGGGCAATGGGGACCCAGCAATGTGGAAAAACCCCAGAGGCACCAGAGGAAAAATCCGGACCAGCTTTTGCTGGACACGACTCCCCCAACTCTAAAAGGCTTTTTGGTTGGGTTTAATAAGATTAGTCTGTAAGCTCTGGATATGTCAGCTTGCTGGCAGGTCTGCGTTCAGTAGTTCCTCACACGCCAGGGAATGCTGTTGCTCATTTCATTGGCCTTGACTTCACTGGATCAGGCTGTTGCTTTGCTTCTCAATTAGCCGCATCTGCAGAGCAGTAACAAGCTGGAGATTAGAAGGCCCGCAGAGGGGTGCAGAAAAGTTCACCCGTGTGGAAGGGAGCTCCCCACGCCCCCCGTCCTGGGACCGCTGGGGCTCTGCACCCAACCTGACCCCTGTCCCCATCAGGAGCCCTGCCAGGGTCCAGGCTCCCCCTTCCCGCTGCAGCAGTGACACTGTACAGCTTGTTCTGTTGCTGGAGAGTGTGTGTTCTCTAAAGCTCCAGTTTAGATCTGTGCTGACATTATTGAAGCTACTGGTAATAAAACATGTCACTACAGGGGCCAGGGCCACATCTGATCCTGCAAAGGGAAAGCAAAAGACCAAACAAAACACAAAAAATAAAAAAAAAAAAGGAAACCAAACACATATTGACAGGAGCGCTGGCTTTCCAGGGATGCAGAGCAGTTGGTCCTGCTGCCCAGCCCCGTGGAGAGGCACCTCCCAGACCTGCCGCGTTGGCCATGCAGAGGGGACAAGTGGAAGTGGCACACGGGGGTCACAGCTTCCCGGTGCCACATCATCGTGCAAGTGTTGAACATTCCCAGTGCAACGAACTACAAATAAATGCTGTTGATGCCTCTGCCATCCCGTCAGGGATTAGTACATGCTGGAGCAATTTGCACGGGGATGAAACTTGGAAGAAAGGGCAATGCTGAGGGAATACGGTATTATTTATTATTGCCAGTTGCAAGGGAACAGCAGCAGCCTCCAAGCTTGTATAACTCTGGAAAATGACTATTATTAGAACGGAAAGTTAGCAAGCAATTAGCTAATTGCAATTCACATTGTCTGTTGGCAATTATAAGGAGAACAGTTATAAACTCCAACAGATGGAACTCAAATGGGTCAGTCTCTCTTTTTTTATTTTTTTCCATCCCCAAAGGGCATTTGCTATGAACTAAACTACAGGTTCTGACCAGGGATCCCTGACAGAAGCCAGTCCTGTGAGTAAGGGTGCTGAAGGAGTCCCTGCAGACAGCTTTCCTTGGCCGAGGTGATGCGGAGCAGCCACCTTCCTGTGCCTGTGCTTGCCCCGCACTCACAGGCGGCGGTTTGGTGGAGATTGTCCTTTCCAGACTTTCCCAAAAGGGACATCTTCAAGGCTGGAGAGTTCAACTAATTGCTCTGTGGTTTCATTCATTTACTCTGCTGCGGTGGTGTTTGTTTAGTAGCCCTGGAAAAGAGGGAAGCAGAGGAATCCAGCTAAAATAGGCATTTCTTCTCGTCCATTTGTTTATGACTCTACACAACTTCAGATAATGCCTTCTTTTCTTTCTCCAGCAGTGACACAAATCAATGGTGCCTCCTGAACCTGATTTTTAAACCTTTTGAGGTTATTCAAGGGATCTTCGGTCAGAAAAGGGATTGCTGCAAAGATAGCAGGAGATGAGGCAGCACTCTGCTTCCCCTTTCAAGCCACAGGAGATACCAGCAGAGCCATTCTCATGGGACACGTGTTACCTCATTGCTTTTGTTAGAAGGATCCGAGTGAAGCAGCACCGGAACATGACTGATGGCACGAAACATGAGGCTTGGATTCAAGGGATCGCTCAGTGCATGTTTTACATTTGTTTAAGCCAAATGCAGATATGCTCACTACCTGTGCTGCTTTATTATCCCCCGGATGAGTTTTGTGCTTGATAAGCAATATTTTAAAGCGATGCCTTTAAAACAGATGTCTACTGAATGGGTGAGAAATTGTCATTTACCTATGAAGCACTTTTCTGCTGAAGTATGTCAAGATCCAAGCTGCATGCATACAGAATTGTGTGTTTAAGGCTCGAGGTATACGAGGGGCATATAAGAAAGCATGGAGACCCTGAGTATTGCAGCCTGCAATGTGGTGGTCTGTTTATCAGACTTACAGCGCGTGCATGAGTGTGCCACACAGTGCTACTTTGTCACGACATATGAAAACTGTTTATGCACCTCAGATTCCTTTTTAGAGTATGCACAAGAGCAGACAGATTTGGCCTTAAAAATAAAGCATCCCAGAAGGTATTCTGAGGCAAACATTTAGCCAAAGAACCTCAAATCTATGGTCAGACTTTCTGTGGCCATGGAAGGAGCTTTGCGCTTTATCTCCTCTGAATGTTGGTGATGCCAGTGACTCCGGGAAAAGAAGAACACCTCTGTTTCAGGTGAAGCTGATACACATACAGAGACAGCTGTGGGATCTGAAACAGATTAAGCCCAGCTATGTGAATTTCATAAACAGTAATACAAACCCACTGCACACCTTAGGCTGATATTAAACAGAGGATGAGTTGGTATTCATCTTAGATCGAATGCATTATAATGAAATGGAAACATCAGGTTTTACTCATAAACCCCAGGTTTCCCATAGGAGGCAGTTTATGGAGTGACCATTTATTAAAGACAAATGCTATCATTTGAAACATATCTCATGTCAAGCAGGGGACTGGCTGATGCAGAGGAGCAGCAACTGGAGATGGAGGTTTGGATTTACAAGCCATTGTTTTAAACAGGCTCCGCATGTACAGAACGTGTGATGATAGCTGCTGGGCCCCCGAGTGTCCATCGAGAGCCCCAGCCTGTGCCTCCCACGGCGAGCGCAGACCTGCAAGGTGCTGAGTGCCGCGACCCAGGCTAAACAGGCTTCACTTTAATATATATTTAACAGCAGGCAGAAAAATAATCCAGTTATCTTGAGTCAGACCAGTCATGTGCTTAAACCAAGCAGGTACTGGATGGGGGCCTTAGCTCGAGCAGGACTGCTCAGCCCTGGGGTGCTGAGCTTCGCTCTCCGCTCCAGAGATCCCCAGAAATGAGAGCTGGCTCCTGCAGAGCATCTGCCGGGGCTGGAGAGGACCATGTCCAAAGACGAAGAGGGTAAGAGGACTCCTGCCTGTGCCCACGGACGGAGGGGAGTCTGTGACGTGCTACCTCCTCCCGGGTCCCCAAGACTCGGGTCTCTGGTTTGGAGTCCTCACTCACAAAGCCTTAAAGGTGTCTTCCTTTCGGAGGGGAGATCCATTTCAGTCTGTTCCTTTTGAGACATGCCAATGTCAGCACCCACTAGTCACCAGCCTGATTTTTTCCTTTTATTTCATGAGTTAGTGATTTTGAGCTGCAGGGCAAATGTTAAATGTTAACAACTGCTGTTAAAGTCACATCTGCAGGTAATTTTGCTATTCACCTGGAAAGAAACAGTGTTCATTCAATTGATTGAAAAGTGTATGCTGCCTTTCTGAAATCTTTCTGGATAGATGCTGGCACCCCGACAAGATGGTGCCGCTTTTTCTTTATTTTTGGAATCAGAAGTCTAGGGCAAGCATGTCCTTCATAGGCAGTAGCAGGTAAAATTGCATCCCTTCTAGAAGCGTAAATTCCATTTGTTGCGTGTCGGAGAACTTTCTGGCTCAATGTAGTACGACATTTGCAATCATTTAATTTGAATAAATTCCATTTTTATGCTCCATCCTGCTTTTCGTATATCAGCCAAACCATTTGTAAGGGACAGAATGTAAATCCTGCCTGTGTTTCCCCTTCTGTGCTATCAGCAGGGATCTATCATGCTAGTGCTGCTGTTCCTTTGGCTTCCAGGGCTCCCAGAGGTCAGCAGTTCAGTTCCTGGAGCCCTGGAAGAAACAGTGGATTCCTTTTGGGTGGAAAGTGGCTCTGGAGCAGGAGGGGCTTGGGATCTCTCCCTGTTCCTCATGCTGGGTGCTGGGTGGGGAGGCAGACCCTCTGAATCGCATGGCTGGGGGGCTGCAAAGGAGAAAACATAGCCTGGAGCAAGGGAGATTGCTGCTCTTGGCAAAGGTGCAGGAGCAGGGACAGCCTGAGCAGGGACAGGAGAGCCCAGAGCAGGGACGGCTCCTGGGGAAGCAGAGGAAGCGTTTCTCGTAGGAAACAACCAACAGAAACGCCTAACCGCTGCCAGCCCCGGGGCAGGCAGCTGTGCCAGCAGCAGGGTGCTTCCTGCACATCTGTCTCTGGTACAGCTGTGACATCGGACCCGGGTGCCAGCTGGCACGGGCAGCTTGCCAGCGTGGCTGGCTGCTGTGGCACCGCTGGCTGAGGCATTGCCACGAGCAACTGCAAGCTGTCCAAAGGCGAGGAGCCCTGCTGCAGAGCTCGATGACTAAAATGAGATCCAGTGATGGCCAGCCTAGAAAAATGATCAGTTTTTCATGGACTGACACAGGTGTCAAACACCCGTGCCTGGGAGCGCAGCCCCGGGAGCGCTCCCTGGCTCCGTCAGCTGGTGCTGGAGAGGACGGGAGAGCGGGTCACGCCTCGGGGAGCGAGGGTGGAGGGGCCACCGGCGAAGGCTGGGAGGCCATTGGCCTTGGTCACTTCTTAGCTCTTGTAAGAGGGTTCCAGGAGCCTTGTGCCCCTCCCACCCCCATCCTCTGCTCCTCTTCATTATATGTTAGATGCCACCCTTATTTTTGTAAGCACCCTCTCTAATGGCTTGGAATTTCTGTAGCTCTAGTAATTCAGGAAAAAACTTAAATTGCATGCAGATGCGAGCTATCTAGTGAACACTGTCAGCATTGGGGAATTGTCTGTAAAGACAGAGGAAGAGGCAAGCTTTCGCTGGGCTCAAGAGCCATCGCTTGGCATCCATTAACAAGAAAATTGAATCCTCTCCCGCAGAACTGCATGTTTAAGGGTGACTTGTTCATGGGAATGTAGCTGGAGGAAGATGTCCATCTGTGCCTAGCCTGCCTGGCCCCTGCATGGAGGGGAATAAGCAGCAACCCCCAAAAAGGCAAATTGTGTCTATCAAGGGATGTCCTAACTGCATTATCCTCACAGCTCCACATCTGGAAGGGAGAGCGATGGGGCAAGGGAAAGGCATTGCCTGCCTGCGTATATAGCTCAGACAGGCTGGTGACAGCTCAGCAATGTAAATGATGCATATTAAGCCCTAAATAAAGTGTGAGGAACATGTTTGGGATCAGTAAATCCATCCTGACAAGAAGCTAAGGAATAAAATCCCTTTTCCCAAACAGACTGGTAAGTCTGTAGACTAAATGGAGTCTAGTCCCACTGAAAAATGGCTCCTGAAGATTTATGGCTGTGGTCTTCCTGCTCTGATCAACGGGGATGCATGCGAGCGCGTACCAGGCAATAGGGGCAGGGAGCCTTGGGGAGGGTGAGGCTCAGCTCGGGAGGGGGGGGTGTCACATTTCCCTCCTGAAAATCCTCAGGTTTCATCAAACCCACTTTGCACACGTTTACAGCAGAGTTCATCACATTTCCCGTTGCATTCCCCCGTTGGCCATTTATCATCCCTGAGGGGTGGCTGCAGCCAAATGTCCCCCCGACTTTCAACAGACTTGTGGGCCTTTCTTCTCTGCATAAGTGGTAGACTAAAGATAAGCCCAGGGTCTCTTAAACGTGCCTGCCTCCGAATAAACAAAGCGGGTATGATGTGTTACAGGCTGTGTTGCGGAGGATCGGCCAGCTGAGGGGACGGGGACTCTTCGCGGTTCTGTTGATGCTGGAGAGTCACTTGTTCTCAAAGGATGCCGGGCAGGCTAGAAAGCGTGCTAGGCAGCTCCAGAACACTCACATCACAGCGTTTGGAGGCAATAATCAAAGGCAAACAGCACCTGAGCTGTCACATTGCAGGCAATGGTGAAGGGAGGAGCCCAGGGGATGCGTGTGCTGCTGCCCAAGTCTGGGAATGCACGGCTCTGTGCCTGCTCCCAGGGAATAGAGACATCCCCATGCTTAATACAAAACATGATCCAATACAGCTTGCTTCAGCTTTGCACTGTTAATTTCCCAGCAGGTTTCTGCGCCCGTTCCCTCTGCCGAACCACCTGTTCCAGCAGATTCATATTTTGCAGGGAAAGCTTTTCAAAAAAGACAAGCACCTGCACAAAGCCTGCAGGCAGCTGCTGTCTGGCGGCTCTGGGTAGACCCAGCAGTTGTCCTCCCATGCCTGAAGGCGAGCACTGGCACCAGCGGGCTGCGCGTCTCACCCCAGATCAGCACATCCCTCCCTCCACTAAAAGTCATCAGATGCTCCTGGCTCCCCTGGAACCAAAGAGAGAGCTCTCCGTTCCTGAAGACCATTTGGGTGAGAAATCAGTAATGCTGCTAAGGCAGAAGCACCTGCAGAGGAGGTGCACAGAGCTCTCTGTCCCCTGGGCACGGTCAGTCCTGCGCTGCCAGCCTCACGGCTCTGTGCCCGCAGGGTGCTTGAGGCTGTGGTCTGCAGGGGATGGATGAGCCGCAGGGAATGGTCCTTTCTGGACTTCATTAAGACTGTGAGATTTTAACCAGTTTGCCTTATGTTCTTTGTGGCCCTTTCATTTGAACGGGGGCCAAAAAGGTGGGATCCAGATTGCAGGCCTTTTCCTAGTGCCTCTTTCTGTTCAGGGGCTGCTGTTCTTGGTCTTTGTGGGCTGCAGTGAGGTTATCTCGGATTCCCCGGGCCTTGGAGACCACGATCTCCCTCCAGACTCTGCTGTTTGGGATGCTGTGGGTCAGGCAGTTGTTGTCCCAGGACATGGGTCCATGCTGCCAGCGTGAGATGCAGGCTCAGAGCGCAGGAGGCTGCCAGGACACCTCACCAGATGCATATTGTCTCTTTGTTCCTCTGAAAACCACAAAAAAGTTTCTCCCTTCACAGTTCAGTGATGCCCAGACAAAGATGACGTGAAATCTGTGGGAAGACTTATTTTATTACAATATAGGAATTCACAGAACCAGATGTTTAAACTTAGCTGTTGCTCCTCCATACGAACACTGCTGCCCCTGCTCAGTGGAGTTGTTTGCAAGATTATTTACAATGCTTTAAACGTGTCCGCTGCTGCTTGCGTCTCCAAAAGCTGCTCGGAGTCAGGGCTGATGCCACAGCGAGTCTCCTATATTCCTCTGTGCCACGGGACCCGGCGGAGAGGAGGCGGCAATGCTGCGGCCATGGAAAAGCAGGGCAGCACCGTGCCCCTCAGTGACCCCACCACATCTGGCAGGAGTCGGGGACAAGGTGCAGCCCGTGCACAGTTCCCGCCAGGAAATCATCCTGCCTTGTAGGAAGTATTTTATAAACCGTGTTCCCCGGGCAGGTGTCCCCCCTCCATGCCGGGACGCAGTCGGCACTGCCCGCCGAGGGTGCTGACAGGAGCAGCCCTCAGTCTCTGCCCGGCTGCGGCCTGCGAACCCCGCGAGTGTCTCTGCTCCGGTGGGGTCCCGAGGGTGGGCAGCCTCTCCAGAGTCCCGTAAGGGTCAAACCTCGTGCCTGGTTTTCTGGTTTTCTCTGCTCTTTCTCACCCAGGCTCCTGCAGCTGGGTTCAAAGGAGCCCGAGTCCCCGGCTGGGGATGTGTCCCTCGTGGGAGCCATGCAGCCAGCAGCTGTTTTGCAACAGCCTGGGAAAGCCTTTCCAGAACCAGCCAGCATCTGTTAGTCAACCCAAGTGCAGCGTCTTAGGGTCCTTAGGCTGGAACAGGGAAGCAAGGCTTACACGCACGTCCAGGCTGGCAGCGTTGTTTGTTTCTCCAGCATCCAGAATTTCATCTTTTCCACCTTCGCGCTGCCAGCACAGTCCTCATCCACTGCCTGACACCTCCAGGGTGTATTTCAAGCTGAACCACGCTGCCTCCACATGTGTTCCTGCCACTGGTTGCTGGTTATTGAAAGTCGATGCTGCTGTTGGTCCTCCTTGCCTCCATTCAGAAGTTGGCAGCCCTTAAAAGCTCATTCATCTTAGAGGAGCCTAGTGGCAATTACAACCCTCATCCCGCAGGATCAGTTAACTCCTTCTCCCCCATTAGCCCGCAGTGCATGGATCAGCAGTTACGCCTGGTTCTAATTAAAGCGATGCAGAAAATCAAGCACATTCCCTGCACCGCTCACAAGAGACGTGGAGGTGGCTGTGGAATGGAGGAGAACAGTATCACTGCCCGGAGGCAGGAGATGTCCTAGATTATTGCGACTGAAAATCTGACCCCGCACGGAGCTGCAGGCGCTGCATCACCTTGCTGGGGAAGGACACAGCTCCCACGGACGGACCTGTCTGTAACAAACGCAGGAGTGACAGAAAGGGAAACAGCTGCTGGGGAGCCCCCCACAATGATCCAAAACATTGACGTGAGGCAGACTGTGAAAATGGTATATCCCCAGCTGACCTTGTAAAATCAAATTGTAAAGTTATAAATTTGTTCATCACTTATTGCCCTCCCACTCCGTATTCCTGGCTGTCAGAGGAAGAATTAGCAAACATTTGCAGAGAATTTCGGAGTCCGTTCACCAACTCGCAGGAGGTTTAGGCTGTGAATATGAAAAATCAATTAACTACCTGGAGAAGTGCAACCAGCACACTGGATACCTCTGTTCCCCGTGCACAGGAGGGCCCGCTCCCTTAGACATGGACATTGTTTAACAAAAAACTCCCGCAAATCAAAAGCCCTGAATTAGCCCTGGGTACAAAACAACCCCAAAGCACATAGATTTTAACAACCAGGAATTTTAAAGAGTGAGACGAAGGTTTGTGGTCCCTCAGAGTAGACCATTTGCAAATCCTTCTGCTCCAGAGGTTTCCTCAGGTCTGCAAGTCATAGCAAATGCTAAAAAAATATTTTTTATGCAAGATCAACTCTGGAGTGAAATACAGAAACGTACAAAGAAATCTCAATTGACCATCTGGCTCTAACGTTCCCAAAGCCTGTAGCCATTTATCTCTGTCCAAAAGTGTGCTTTAAAGATGCAACAGGAATCTCCCTTTGTAGAGGGAATTTGTGAGTGTATGGTTGGCCTTCAAACATGTTAAACTGAACACCAAAGCCTATGGGAAGTACACAAACACCAGAGAACAAACAAGCTCACTTTATACCTGAAATGAAGCTTGATTTTGAATGCAGAAATGTGTTTATTTTCTTGGAAAGAAAGAGGCCCTGGCCTTTCAGCTGTTACAGATTTTCTCAAGGGAATAATTTTTCCAGCAAACCTTGTTCCTTCTGTAATCCTTTGAAACAACTCACCGACTCATGCTGCCCTAGCTTTAAAAATACGTTTTCAAAGCCCATTAGCAAATTCACAAGTTTTTTTTATACACTGAGAATTAAAGTGGAAACATAAGACCTAGCAAATTATTTTCGCTTTATATACAGTCTCCCTAGTAAACAAGTGTTGCAAGAGCCTGTGTGCTGTCGGCAGAGCACTGAGGGATGGAGAACAGAATGTGGTCACATGTGGTTTTATTCAGCGAGTTATTTATATAATCTGAAGTATAGTAACAATCTCCTTGGATCCAGAGGCTCCCAGCTCCGCAGCCCCCGCAGACGGTGCTCCTTGGCTTTCCCACCGTGTCTGCATGGATGCCCCTGAGCTCCGAGTGCTTTGCTTCTGCACATCACCAAACAGTCGAGGTCCTTATTCCCAGGGGTGAGCTCAGACCCGCAGGGCTCCCGGGCATGTTTCCAGAGCCGTGTCCTGGCACTCCCTTGGTACGGCATCCTGCACCCTGGCACTCACCAGGCACAGCATTCCACATCCTGGTGCTTCCCTGGCCCCGTGGCTGTTCAGCATCAGCTGCGCCCGGGGCTGGGCAGGAGAGTTTTGTGACAATGTCTGAAGGACAGGGTGTCCCAGGAGCCAGCGTGACCCCATTCTCCCTGGTTCTCACCTCCCTCTGCCTTCCCAAAGCTCTGATTCTATGTCTAGAGATGTCCAAAAGCACTGTGACTCTGCCTCCGCACTTCCTCTGCGTTCAACGACAGCCAGCATCTCCCCTGCTGCCCCCCGAGAGCAGCCCCACAAAAGTGACGTTCTCTGTTTCCCACACACCCCTGCCCCGTCGGCCGGACCCAGCTGCACGGTGATGGGCACGGCTGCGCCCCGTGTCCGTGTCCGTGTCCTCCAGGGCAGCAGGGGAGCAGGAACCCCTGCCCCAGCCCCGGGAGCCGGCACCACAGTATGCCTCGCTTCGCCAAGCGGGTACAAGATGGGTGGCAAATAACACCGGCTGGTGTCACCGATCCGTGCCTTCTGTCAGAAACCAGAGGCCGGCAGTGCCGAGCTCAGCCCCGAGCAGCTCAGCTGGGAGTGAGATCTGGCTGCTGGCAGACGCGGTGATGGCAAGTGTGCCACGATGGCTGTCAGGGTGGAGTGGAGCTTGGCAGCGTGGCGGCTGGGCTCTGCTCCAGGCACGTGCCGAGTGCGTGGCATGCACCGCCTTGCTCTCGAAGTGAGGCCGAGGAAGACGCCGGTGCCAGGGCCTGCTCGGTCTCCCGTGGGAAGCTGCCGGGAGCATAGCGAGGAGGAAGGTGCCGGTGCGGGGGAGCCCGGGGGAGCAGCGGCCGGGGCATCTGCGGGGCAGCGGGAGCCAAGCAAGCGGTGGTGACCGAAGTGGTCTCGGCCCTCAGCGCCCACCTCCCGCCCGGGGTCCCGTCTGGCGTGGGTGCCAGCTCTGCCCTTGCAGCTGCGGGATCCACTATGCAACATTGCAGACTAGTGGTACGACC
>NW_009631049.1:0-695 GCF_000690535.1 Cariama cristata | reverse complement strand
GGCCAGATGAGGTCTGAGCAAACCCGCGGTTGCCATAAAATATCTGATCCGCTCACTCTAAAGAAATGTTTTTAATCTCACTGGCATTAGAGGTTACAGTCAGTCATTCTCCAGGCAGGTGAATGGAATTCTTTATTGTGGCTATTTGGTTGTATCTTGAATAGCAGTAAGGATTATCGTCCAGATTTCTGCATCTCACTCGGAGCCCCTAGCATGTGTTTATAATTTTCCTCTCCCTTTCAGGCAATGCCAGCAATCTCCTGAAGATCTTAAACTGAACCTGTGAAATTTAATGGCTGGCCAGTGTGTCTGACATATTCTTCTAAAATAGTTTTTCAAGTGTGCTTCTCCTACTCCGACAAAGTACCCACTGTATTTTATCACTAGTATTTCTCATGCCATTCTTTGTCAGAAAGGAGGGTCAGGCCAACGATGCTTCTATGAATTTCCAAGGAGGAGCAGTAGGTGGCTGGCTTGGATTTCTTTCGTCTGTCTTTGCTGGTTTAAACAGGGGAAGGCTTCGTCATGGCAGGGACTATCGGAGCCCAGGGCTGCCTGGGTTCTGCCCCTTGACCCCAGGGCTGAAGCCTGCGTGGCTGCAGACGCACGAACAGGAGCAGGTTGGGGTCCTGGGCCGCAGTGCCGGCTGAGGGCGCGTGGCCTGGCCCCCCACTCCCCGGCTCCAGGGAGACCCC
>NW_009631048.1:1709-1958 GCF_000690535.1 Cariama cristata | reverse complement strand
CCCAGAGGGCTGGCCTCCCCCTCCTGACACCCTCGAACTTCTCCTCCTGCCTCTGCCGGGACTGATGTCCCTTGAGGAGCATCCAGCGGGGTGACCTCGAACCCACTCGGCTCTGCCCCACGCTGCTCCTTAGCCGTTCCTTGGGACTTCATCCCTCCAAAGAAGGACCTGCGCCGCATCAGCTTCAGAAACTCGGGCGGCCTCTTCGCGGGGAGCCTCAAGGAGCCCGCGGGCAGGAGAGAGGGCCTC
>NW_009631048.1:351-1246 GCF_000690535.1 Cariama cristata | reverse complement strand
CCGACCACCGCGCCTCAGGGCTCTTCTCCAAGGATTTCCTCAGGAAGTCCTTGAAGTCTTCAGACCTGTGGGATGGTCCCGGTGAGCACAGAAGCTCCCTGTCACCCCCCACTCTGGACCCCGCAGACCCTGAGGTGATGCTGGGGACACCCAGGCTCTGCTAACGCCTTGGCGGGGGGTTCCCCACCCCGGTGCTGCCCACCGGTGTCACCGTCCGTGGGCAAGGGCGGTGTGATGGGGAACCTGGGGTGCCACTTCTGGTGCTGGGCTTGGAGGGATCGCGACCAGCACCCCTTAACGGGCCGAGAGCCCGTCCCACCTGCCTGGACACGGCTTCGAGCAGGAGCTGCCCCGTGGGATAACCTCTCCCACCCTCACCGACGTTGGGGCGAGGTCTCCGCGCGGGGACTCACCACCTCGTGGGGTGACGCAAGGTGGGCGGCTGGGACTTGGCGATCTTCAGCAGCACCCGGAGGGGGTTCAGCTCGTGGTAGGGGGGCTCCATCTCGGCCATCTCGATCAGCGTGATGCCCAGCGACCAGATGTCAGCCTTGTAGTTTTCCTTGGCCGTCTCACGCTGCACCCCCTCCGGGGCCATCCTGTGCGTGGCAGAGAGGGGGAGAGGTCCAGCCTGCCCTGGGCCAGGGGCTGGTATCCCCCCGAAACCAAACCCAGGAGCCATCTCCTCCGGGGACAACCCTACAGGCAGAAGAGGGGAGATTTGACCCCGACCCTTCCAACGCTGCCCCGGGAGGGCTTGCACCCCCCAGCACCCCACGTGTCCTCTCCATGCATGGTCTCGTGCCACCGAGAAGCCCACCTTGGAGCCGGCGTCGGCTGGAGGAGGAGCGATACGGTTCCTCAAGATGCTCCTGGGGTCCGGGAGCAGGTTGCG
>NW_009631048.1:0-315 GCF_000690535.1 Cariama cristata | reverse complement strand
CTGCCTGCGCTCCCAAACCCCACCATCCCCGGGGATTTCTGCCCCACACCTACCAGTACGGGGTGCCGATGAAGGACACCCGGCGCTGGACGGTGCTGGAGTTTTTGGCCGAGACGCCAAAATCGGCTGCAGAGCAGGGAAGGCTGCCTGCGCTCCCAAACCCCACCATCCCCGGGGATTTCTGCCCCACACCTACCAGTACGGGGTGCCGATGAAGGACACCCGGCGCTGGACGGTGCTGGAGTTTTTGGCCGAGACGCCAAAATCGGCTGCAGAGCAGGGAAGGGCGGTTAGAGAGGGTCCTTGGGGCGAAGC
>NW_009631047.1:9581-9823 GCF_000690535.1 Cariama cristata | reverse complement strand
CAAGAGAGGAGAAAGGAGTGTGGGGCTGCCCTCACCGGGATAAGGGATTTCTGCCTGTGACAACCCCCCAGCAG
Organism: Cariama cristata; assembly: GCF_000690535.1. Classification (NCBI taxonomy): domain Eukaryota; kingdom Metazoa; phylum Chordata; class Aves; order Cariamiformes; family Cariamidae; genus Cariama; species Cariama cristata. Next base: position 9,749 of record NW_009631047.1, on the reverse strand, counting down.
TGAGTGAAGGAGTGGCAATCTGTCTCACCAAGGAGAAGCAATGATGGAGAGGGGAAGCTAAAGTGCTGCACCTTGGCGTAGTTTTTTGCCAGCTCTGCTCCCCTTCTCCCCAAACCCTCCCTTGCCCCAGCGGGCTGGGGTCTGACTCCCCTTCCAAAACTGGTGCCA
>NW_009631047.1:6414-9300 GCF_000690535.1 Cariama cristata | reverse complement strand
AATCTGTCTCGCCAAGGAGAAGCAATGATGGAGAGAGGAAGCTAAAGTGCTGCACCTTGGCGTAGTTTTTTGCCAGCTCTGCTCCCCTTCTCCCCAAACCCTCCCTTGCCCCAGCGGGCTGGGGTCTGACTCCCCTTCCAAAACTGGTGCAAGGTCTGGGGGGGACTAGGGGCAGCCCAAGGGCAGATCGGAGCCGGGCACGCAGCCCGGGTCCCGCTGCGGAGCGCTGTCAGACATCCAGCCAGGCTGGGCCAGACACAGCCTCCTCCGTAGCCGCACGTTGGTTAAAAGCAAACAGCCCTCCCCGGCACAGCCTCCCCTCCTCCAGCCAGGCACAGCTCTCAAATCCACATCACTCCCATCAAGTCTTGCTTGAACCCCAAATGGCACCCAGGTCCCAGGACTCTCCAGAGCTCTTTTAGCCCTTATTTCCTGAGCAAGTCAGGCTGTGTGATGCTTGCCCATCTTCCTCCATACGGTTACTCGGGACCCACTGACCAGCTTTGTGCTATTTTGTAAAAAGTGTAGACATCTTAAGGAGAATATGCCCAGAAAACCATGAGAAACCAACTGTGTCAGCTCAGGCACTTGCAGAATAACTCACTTTACTTCTGTGGCCTCTGTGTTTTCCTCTCTCCCATAAGCCGCAGCCAAGCAACAGCTCAGCCATAAACATACTCAGTGCAGTAGGGCAGAAACTCCAGAGAAAAATCAGTATTTTCTTCCTTGACCCTCTCCGGCTCTGCCAAACTGCCCACAAGAGCCAAGCCAGCGTGCCGCTCAGCTACGCCAACATGCTAAAAAAATACTCAGGCTGCTTAAATCCCGCTGTAAAGACAAAAATCTACCCGTGTTTGAAGGAAACTGCAGCAAACAGAGGGGCTGGATGCGGGAACCCAAGTCTCCCAGGAAAGGCCGTGCTTTGAGGGGCTGCTTTCAGATGCAGCTACCGACGTTCCCTGGGAGCCGGGATGAGCAAGGTTATCCTGATGCAGTCCCGGGCTTCAGGAGTCTGCTTGGCTGGGACGAGCTGGCACAGCCGGGATTAGCTGTGGCGGATGCTGATGCCTGCCTGGTCCCACACCCCGCAGTGCCAGCCCTCCCCGCTCTTTCAGGGACTCGTGCCAGGCACAGCCAAGACCGGTCAGTGCCTGCAAACAGCGGCTTCCCCTTTCTAACGCCTCCCAAATCTGCTGATCCCTTGACAGCAGCCAAGAGGGGCTACGTTTCTGCAAAGCTTGTGAAAATCTGTGATTTATTGCGGGACAGACACCCAAACCGCTGCTCCCAGGAGCCGAGCACAGGACTCATAAAACCTTTTTGCCAGTTCTACATCAGGCAGAAATATCCTCTGTCTCTGCACCTCCCCTCAAGGCAGCCGGAGGAGGGAGGGAGGGAGGGAGGGATGGAGGGAGCCCCCCGCAAGTGGGAATTGCCAGCTCCAGTCCCCAGAGCCTGGGTGAGCGGAGGCCAGGGGGGTCCAGCTGTGATTTCCTTACGTTCACACACGCCGCCTCTGCCTCAGGAGATAAACAGCCCCACACGATGCATTCAGGTGCCTCAGACTTTTTGAATTTACATTATACGCCTCAGATTTTGAATTTAAAAAACATTTTTACCGATGTAGAAAAAAGGGAAGCAAAGGAAAGGAGCTGTAAAACCAATAACCTCCCCTCCCCGCAGCATTGCGGAGAGAAGGAGAAGCCAGGAAAGCGGCACCAGAGCTGGGCAGCACCCAGAAATCCCCCCGGCACCAAGGACGGGAAGGGTCCCCTGCGGCGAGGGGGTCACATCGCCCCTCACGCAGCGCGGGAGAGCGCCGGCGTGGGCACAGCAAGCAGCGATTCAGCTCAAGACACAGCAAGGTGAAAATCACTTCTTCAAGGTCAGGTAGAGAGGGAAACCTTTAGAAACTGTGCCGCTGTTTTTCCCTCCTCCCTCCCGGCTCGCAGCGTACCCCCGGATGGGTTAGCAGGGAGAAGAACGGCCCTGGCTCCTGGGGACCCCCCCCGCAAGCCCTGCTGGGGGGGCTCGGTGGCAGCAGCATCCTTGGGAAAGGACACGGTGTGTGCCTCGCACTTCCAGAGGGAAGCAGCTGTTCCCAGGCTTGTTCGAGGTCCCGCAAGCAGGAGGGACAGGGTGACAGCAGGCTCCGGGCAGGGAAACTGAGCCGGAGGGACCCAGCTCAGCCCACGGTGCCACAGAGACAGGCTCCTTTTGGGGGCTGTGAAACCCTGCACGTGGGTTGAACCATCTCCCCGTCAGCTCTGCCCTGCCCTGGCAAAGCCTCCAGGTCCTATTCCCTTGCAGGAGGGGCCGCCCAGCAGGGACCCCCCAAGCCTCCCCACCGTAGCCGCATCGTTTGCAATTGGCTGCCAAGGCATTGTCGGTAAGGACTCTGTTCTTCCCTCTCCTTAAACTCCCAATGCGCCATAAAATGTCCTGTCCCCCTTTCCCAGCATCTCCCAAAGGCAGCTTTGCTAAACGCATCCCCGTGAAGCATTTTCTTTTCCACCATGCCTGGTTGAAAGGCCAGCCCTGTGCAAGCTGCAGGCGGTCAACAGCCTCGCGGCGAACCCCCCCCGTGCCTCGGTCCCAGCTCCCCAGTCCCCACCTGCCCCCCAGGATGGGTTTGTCCCCTCCTCACCAAGACACAGGTACCCTGTTCATAAACTGGAGCAGGAGAAGCAGGAGAGCAGGTCACAGAGCAGACACACACTCACTTCACCCCGGGGCATCAGAAACCCCCAAGGGAGCCTCTCTCCTTTCCCAAAGCCCCGGTTACAACCCACCCATGCCTGGAGAGGGAGGAAAATGCCACACAGCAGCAAAACCCTGTGGCCATTTGGGCAGCAGCCATTTCTCCTTACCTCTGCATCCCCAGGG
>NW_009631047.1:3601-6380 GCF_000690535.1 Cariama cristata | reverse complement strand
ACACTTCTCTCGCTGCAGGAGCCAAGATGGGTTTGCAGGTGTTGCAGCAGCCGAAGCGCTACCAGCCTCAGCACCCCACAGGGAAAGCCCTTGCAGTGAAAACACAAGCCTCCCTTGCCCCTGAGGGGCTATTAATAGCCTCAAAGCCCCCTGCCCAGCCTCAGCTGGAGCCCCCCCACCACCACCATGGGCTCTGGGCTTGCTTTAAGCTCAGCCCTGGGCGCTCGCCCTCTGTTTGGGCAGTGCTGGGGATGGGGGCTGCCTCCGGCTCCGGCTCCAGCGTGGGTTTTGGCTGGGTGCCGTGGGCAGCTCGTCTCTTGCGGAGTCCCTCAGCGGTAGAGCTGAGCTCATCTGCAGCCCAGCTCCGGGCTGGGCCGTGTACCCGTGCCGTGGGCAGCTCTCCTCCGGGCTGGACTCGAGGGAGGGTCTCAGGTCTGTACGGCAGCCCTGCTTCTGGTGTGGGCCCCCCTCTCCCCGTGCTGTGGCTTTGTCCCTCGTCCCGACTCAACCCCCCCAGTTCTGATCCATCCCCACACCCCGTTCCAGCGCTGCCCACCCATCAGAGACCCCGCCGGGCTCACCGCTCCATCCCAGAGCCCGAGCCCACGGCCTCACCCAGCCGAGGCTGTTCTCCTGCTCCCCTCCTGACAACGCAAAGTTTATTTACGGCATTGTTAACTTTCACTCATAGCTCACCTAATTAGTTAGCTCTGCAGTAACAATATTCACCTGTAAGCATTCTAGCTCTAGAGTATATCGCAATTATCATTAATAAAATGTTGCAAAAATGTAGATGCAATTGACTGTGCAGCAGGGTGCATGAGGAGGCACAGAGCAGGTAAGGCTTCGTCCTTTAAAAGGTTCTCCCAGATACCTCCCATAACCTGACAGTGATGGTGTATTTTCATCTCCCCATTTAATTTCCAGTTAGCCAAAATGATTGCCTTTAGCATCAGCAAGATTATACTTGATATATTGATACTTTTTAAAACATATATATGCTTTAGTCTTTCAGCCTTTAACCAATCTAACACTGCCAGGGCTTAATTTTCCATCTGTTTCAAGCACTTTTTTCCTTTCCTGTTTGATTTCCTCCCCTCTCCCCTTTGCAAATTCCTCCTAGATTTCCAGGCTTGCTTCAGGGACCGTTAGGGGATTTGGTGTCTCTCGCTAGGTCTGGCTGCTTCTTGCAAATTGGTGTCCCCCAAGGTTGACCCTGTAAGCAAACAAACTCACCGAGGTCATTAGGTTATTATAATTTAAGAGTGTTTTGACAATGCTTTAGCTGCGAGTCCCCAGCCTGGGTGGATCCAGATCTCAAGAGCTGTAACTCTCCAGGCTCCCTTGAGAGCTGTAACAGTTTTTATTCTTGGATCCCAAGTTATTCTTATTGTTGCTTTAAGTTGTTAGACCAAGCTAAGCAAGGCCACGACAGAGCACATGTTAGATATTTAATCATGAAAAATCCGATTGCAGGAATTACTGGCTACTCCAGTTAAACTGAAAGAAAATAAAGCTCCAGATGGACAAAATCTGACAGCCGAGGCCTGGGGAGTTACCTTACTACCGAGCTTCTGCCCTGCAGATAGCTGTTCCCCTTCTCCGTTGGTCATCCACAAACAGCAGGTCATCTTCACGAGTCCAGCAAGGATCATCACAGAATGGTGTGGGATGGAAGGGACCTTAAAGCCCACCCAGTTCCAACCCCCTGCCCTGGGCAGGGACACCTCCCACCAGACCAGTTCGCTCCCAGCCCCATCCAACCTGGCCTTGAACACTCCCAGGGATGGGGCATCCACAGCTTCTCTGGGCAACCTCTGCCACTGCCTCACCACCCTCACCGGGAAGAATTCCTTCCTAATACCAAGTCTAAATCTTCCCTCTTCCAGTTTAAAGCCATTACCCCTTGTCCTGTCACTCCAGGCCCTTGTAAAAAGTCCCCGTAAGGGGATGTAAGAGGATGTAAGAGGATGCAAGAGGATGCTGCAGACCTTCCTGTGGCTCGAGACTGCGCAGTTGAACTGAGTCAGTTGATCTCCTGGCTTATTGAGCTGTTTCTCAGCATTGTTTTCAGGCTTCCCATGTACTTTATCATGCATTACATATTATATTTTCTTCCCACTGTCTTTCTGAGCTTGTAAGAGAAATCTCATTTTCTTCATCTCCCAGCACGCTTTCTACCCCCTTCTCCAGCCATACCTCCAGTATTTTATTTCTTTATTAACATAATCAGTGTCCACAAAGAGATGCAATGGGTTCTTCTTAGACAGTTGGTCTGCTCACAATGTCTATACTAGGCTGTACTCTATTTGGAGGTGGGGTTTTTTTAATAGTTTCCCCACTGCTTGCTCTCTGGCTCTATTAATAGCCACTCAGAGAACTATCGTTAGCCCGCTCGTACCCAGTGCTCTCACTGATGGAGTGGACCTTTGGTTTAGTACTGGGTTCCTTACAAAGGGCACTTGCACCCATACCCAGTAACTGCAATTGGGTTTGTTCTCAACGGTGCAGTCTGCACCTTGTGTGGTTAGGGCAGGAGTGGGACCACCTGGTCCGTGTAAGGCCTGTGCAGCATCTGTCCCTCCCGCTAACATCAACGCCTGGTGCCATTCAGGTAGACGACACTCCGCTGCGGAATTCCCCTAAAACCTAGGAGGGGTGGGAATAGATTGCACTGCAAGGGTGAAAGCCTCAAAGGCCAGCCCAGCCCAGGCTTCGGGGGAGTTTTGGGTCCAGACCCTGAAGCAGCCACAGTTCACGCGCTGCTGGTTCCCGCTGT
>NW_009631047.1:400-3549 GCF_000690535.1 Cariama cristata | reverse complement strand
AAGGTGCTTTCCCGGTGCTGGGCATTTTAGTGCAAGGCGGTGTAGAGCAGCTTCTTTCCACCTGAGTTAGGGCATCACCACGTCTTGAGCTCCGCTTCCACTCCAGAGTCTTTAAGGGGTAATTTCCACAATTGTCTGCAGGTACCAGCAAAGTTAGGGATGTGCTGCTGTCAGAAAGTAAATCCTCCCAACGGTGGTCTCAGTTGGGCTTGACCGGGAAAAGCCTGTATTTCAGGCCAAGCTTTAACCACTCTCGTATCTGTTGGTCTTCCTGGCTTGCCAGTTGTAACTCCCAGTAGTTAACCTCAGCCTGCACTAATGGTGCTTCTTCAATTCCTATCCACCTACTAATTTTAAAACTTGGATGCCTCTCACTTCTTCGGTAGCTCCAGTAGCTGGAGTATCATCCACGTAAGATGTTTTTTGTTTATTCTCTGGGGACAATAGTTTGAACAGGTTTCTGACAGAAGCCCGTGCCCGCAGGCGCATTGCGAAGCCCCGGCAGTACCTCTGCAAGGGTTTATTCCCTCTCTCCAAATGCAAAAGCAAATCTGAAAATTGGTTTTTCGGTAAGCGGGATGGCGAAGAAACAGTTGGCTCTATAACCGAAACCCACTTGTTCTCTGGTAACTTAGCAATAATCCCTGGCAGGTTCACTAAAGGAGGAGCTGTTCTCATGGGGGACGCGTTTCTTTGGCAGTGCTCCACCAGCGTTTGCCAGGGTTTTCCACCAGCCTTTCTAACAGGGACCGCAGTGGAAAACTGTATGGGTTTGTAATTTCTCAAGAAACGCTTCGTTTAAAATAATCCTTAATGATTTCACCCAGAGCAGTCTCAGCTTCTTTACGATATGAGTATTTGTATGGGGGACTGGAAGGTCCCGCTGGCTCAGCTGGGACGACAGGTTTTCCATAGAGTGGGGTTTTCTGCCCCCCTCCATCAAAGCTCGTATCTCTAATTTCACCCTTTATAACGGCCTCTGTCCGGTTTCTGTATTACTGACACAAAAATCTCACCATAAAAGTCCAATAAGGGTCCAGTCTCCATCTTCCAATCACTTTCTAAAATACAGGGATCTTCACTGCTGCATCCCAAGCCCGCCGGCACCTTCCTATCTCCTGGGTACAACCTCGGGGCAGCCCCCCGGGGGGGCTGGCACACGGGCACCCATGTGTGTAGGCAATGCCGGGTCAAAACCAACCTCCTTACGGGTGACTGTGGCCAGCTGGGAAGTGGCAGAGGCGCAGGACCACCACGGTGGCCTGCGACTGCTCCTCTCGCTGCAGTTATCACTGCTTCCAGCAAACCCCATCGTTCCTTCCCATCCCGTTTTGTCATATCTTCTCCTAAATCCTTTAACGCTCTCCAGAGCCCTTAACAGCTTTCATCCATTTTTTATCTGATGTACTCCCCCTGCCATTGCCATTTCCCAAACATCCCCTACTCCTCCGCTCCGGTGCCCACCCCCCTTGTTACTGAAAGCCACACGTCCTGCTTGGCCCACGTTACATTTTCCCCTTTTCTCCCGAACCCAGGCCATAACGACCGGCACCCCTCCGTTTGATCTCTACCGGCCGAGCCCAGGGAGGTTTCCCTGCGTTTGGGCAGCGACTTGCAGCGACTCGTCGCCGGAGCTGCCTGTGCCTCGCCAGGCTGCTGGGATAGGAGATGGCATCCCGCTGGCAGCTTCGCAATTCTGCATTGCTTCAGAAAAATCTGCTCCATCTCCTCCTGGTTTCTGGATCCACCTCTGTGCTGCTGGTTTCTTACCGATCCGCTGGGCGATCTGACTGAACGCGCTCAGCAAGGAGGGCGTATGCTGGTCCCTTAGTGCACGTCGGAGCAAGGGCTGGGGTAGCACAAGCTCTAAGCGTTGAGCTATTTCATTTCCATTCGATCCAAAGCCTGAAGACATTTCTCAAAGTGCCACGCTCCAGTCCACAACCTCGCTTTATTTTTTGCGGTCTCCTGGGCCCCGGGATAGCCGTCACACTGCGACAGCGACTGCTGTTCCCAGCTTCTTTTTCCTTTCCCTTTCATTTCCATCACCCGGATAATCCTCTTCCTCTGACAGCTCCCAGTCTAATTCTCTGTTTCCCGCAGCTATGTTTAATTTCTCTCTCCTAATCTGCTTTTGCAAGCATCTAAATTTAGTTTCTCATTGCCTGTGACAGGGTCTCCTTGGCGGTCCCCCTCGCTCCAGGGTGAGAGCTGCAGCAGGCAGCAATCCCTGCGGAAAGCAGCAATCCCTGCGGAAACCGCAGCTTCCCCCTGATTTCCTGAAGTCAGAGGAAACGAATTCCAGCTGGATTTGCTCCCGGAGAGCTGCAGACGGGACTTGTCTCCTAAAGACACGGGAGATGGGAAACGGGGAGAAGAGGGGTACCAGAAACAGGGAGTCTGACGAGGGAGGAGGAGGAGGCTCCATGCCTTTTCTTACCCAGACGAGCCAAGTCAAAGGCTCGGGGACCCCGAGCAAAGCGCGGTTGGTGCCTCCGGAGGGGTTACACACGCAGGGGCTCGGAGGTTTTCCAGCCGAACCCACGACTGTTAGGAGGAGGGTGAGCTGCCAGCACCGGGGAGGCGAGAAGCAGGAGAGGGGCTGCGGCGTCTGTGAGCATCACTGCGCTTTCCTAAGGCTGCCTTTTCTCCCACAAAACTGCATCTTCCTTGTGGGCTTACTGTGGGGAGTCCTTTGGGTATTCAGTTGCCCGTCCAGGCGGTTTTATGGAGGCCGGCTGGCGAGCTGCCCCGTGGCGGGGAAGGAGGAAGGGTGTTGCTGGATGTCGGGCTGCCCTTGAAAAGTGAAACCCTGCCTGTACACGGGACGGGGAGTTCGGCACCGGGTCCCTGCCGGCGGGGCCCGTCCATCCCACCGCTCCGGCGGTGCGGTGAGTGCCGAGGGACGAGGCAGGCGGGGCCGTGGGGACTCTGCCCCGAGGGGCTGCATCTCCCAGTCTGGTTACAAACCCCCAGGGTGCCTTTTCAGGGGTTTTCTCTCTCCTGTGCCCCATCCCGGGGGGAACGTCCCCATGGTGCCGGATCCTGCAGCATTCAGAGCCCTTGTGACCCCCAGGTGACTGTCCCCAGCCTTTCCAGCGCAGGAAGAATTGGGCTGGACGGGGCAAACTCAGTGCCCGGCTCCAACA
>NW_009631047.1:0-311 GCF_000690535.1 Cariama cristata | reverse complement strand
CCTCTTACGAGCACTGCAAGGTCTCGCACCTAAAGACTATCAGGAGTTTAAGACAAAGTTATTGGAGGTTTTCGTGGAAGGAGGATGGAATATCCTCAAGGATTCACTGGCAAAGGCCACCCAACCTTGCCTCTGCCAGACTTCGGAAAGCCCAAAACAAGTGTCCCGCTGGTGTGTCGGTCAGGAGCTCCTCGGGAATCCGGCTGTGCTTGGGACTGACTCTGCTTCTCCCCGGCGCACAGCACCAGCGGAACTGCAGGGAGCACGTGGTGCGGGAGTTCCTCCGGTACAAAGGCGGGAACTCCTCTCTC
>NW_009631046.1:0-265 GCF_000690535.1 Cariama cristata | reverse complement strand
TCCAGGAGGGACATACTATAGGGACATATAGCCTTGGGGGACAGTATAGGGACATATAGCCCCAGGCGGGACATACTATAGGGGCATATGGGTCTGGGGGACACATACTATAGGGACATACGGCCCTGGGGGGACACATACCATGGGGACATATGGGCCTGGGGGGACACATGCTATAGGGACATAGAGCCGCAGAGAACCCGCACCGTAGGGACGACGTATGGCCCTGGGGGATGCACTACAGAGATACAGAGCCCTGGGGGAC
>NW_009631045.1:0-235 GCF_000690535.1 Cariama cristata | reverse complement strand
AGGCTGCCTGCAGCTTTTGGTTATGCAGAGAAGTGAAAAGGCTCAGCCTCCGAAATGAAACCAGGCCCCACCACGGCAAGGTGCTGAGGGGACGCCAGGAGGACATCCTGCCCTGTGCCCCCGACTGATGCACCGGCATGGTGCTGCATGGCCCCACAGCTGCTGTGGGGCTGGGGACGGCCCATCCCTGCACAGTACCCAGAAGCAGAGACTCGGGCACAGAGTCGCAACACCC
>NW_009631044.1:0-6394 GCF_000690535.1 Cariama cristata | reverse complement strand
ACCTCACTGTCCACTCATCCAGCCCACACCTCCTGGCCTTACCTACGAGGATGTTATGGCAATACAGCTGCTGAGTCCTCACTCGAGAGTACACAGCTGAATAGTTAGGGGGAAGCGTTAATGAGTGTGGGGACGGAAGGAAAATCTGTAGAAGGACGTGAGTGAAGGAGCAGATATGACTCGATCCTGATTCCTCAGTAAGAGGAGGAACTGAAAATTACTTTGCTGCAGAACAAGAAAGCTTGAGAGTTCATCACTTGGCTCGGGAAAACTATTTTTGGGATTGAAAAGTTTGGCTGAAAGTCTGATTTAAACCCAAATATCACTACTTGGTCTTTTCCTTTCTTTCAGAATTGTGTTGGTTATGGATTTCTAAATCTTTTTTGGTTTTTGTTTTTTTTTTTTTTTCTGGATTAACAGTAGGAGCCATTCAGCTTTTTTAATGATGAGTCAAAGGCCAGAGTTGAGGGGAGAGAGAGGAGATGGCGCTTGATGATCCTAGCCAGTTTAAGGATCTCATAGCAGAAAAAAATCAACCATTCTATTCAAATTCCTGAGCTAGAAAATCTGTAGTTAGACCTGTGGATTTCCAGGTGGTGTGGAAGAGTCTGAAAAAGAGCCTGTCTTAAAATGACCTGGCTGGTACTGCTTTGTGACAGAATTGTGGAAGTTTATAATGTTCTGCAGATCTGGCTTGACACTTTCAGCAGTCACTTCATTCATAGAATCATTTAGGTTGGAAAAGACCTTTAAGATCATTGAGTCCAACCGTTAACCTAACACTGCCAACCCCACCACTAAACCATGTCCCTAAGCACCACACCTACACGTCTTTTAAATACCTCCAGGGATGGGGACTCCACCACTTCCCTGGGCAGCCTGTGCCAGTGCTTGACAACCCTTTGGGTGAAGAAATTCTTCCAGTATCCAATCTAAACCTCCCCTGGTGCAACTTGAGGCCTTTTCCTCTTGTCCTATCGCTGGTTACTGGGGAGAAGAGACCGACCCCCACCTGGCTACCCCCTCCTTTCAGGTCGTTGTAGAGAGCGATCAGGTCTCCCCTCAGCTTCCTCTTCTCCAGGCCAAACCCCCCCAGCTCCCTCAGCCGCTCCCCATCAGACTTGTGCTCCAGACCCTTCACCACCTTCGTTGCCCTTCTCTGGACTCGCTCCAGCACCTCAAGGTCTGTCTTGCTGTGAGGGGCCCAAAACTGAACACGGCACTCGAGGTGCGGCCTCACCAGTGCCCAGTACAGTTCTTGTTGCTTTTCGGTGTGGTCTGTAGCCCCTCCCGGTGCCGTTCCTGACCGTCTCCATGCACCCTTTCTGATCTCGCCTTGCTCCTGTGAACTGCCTCTTGCTACTGCCAGACCCCAAGCCGACTCGGTGTCATCTCTTGCTTGCACATCAACTCTTTTAGGTCCAGTTTTAAAATTCTCAGTTCAGAAAGCTGCAAATGCATTGTCACACTTCTCTCTGCAGCTCCCGGCCCCGCTCACCAAGGCAGTTACGCTCCTTGGCTGCCAGAACAGCTCTTTGGGGTGATGCAGATTCTCTGGATCTGGTAGCTTTAGTGTCGACTAGTGACTTCCTTCTGTTTTCAGCTGGTTGTTTTTCACCAAGTCTCACCAGAAAATGTATTTAAAAAGCTGCATGTGGCATTTTTGAAAAGGCAGTAGAAGTGTAACTTTTTTCTTCTATACCCTAAGGTGGGGTTTTCATCATGGCAAGCACAAAATGGAATTTAGCCTTAATGTTCCAGTTTTGTTGTTTTTTTTTTCTTTTTTTTCCCTCACAGAATATTAATCGAGTGGTGTTCGTTGGCAATTTCCTTCGGATCAATACAATCTCAATGAGGCTTCTGGCGTACGCTTTGGACTACTGGTCGAAGGGACAGTTGAAAGCACTTTTCTTGGAACATGAGGTGAAATTACTTTTCAAATTGAATTTGTCTCGTGGCAAAATGCAGATCCTTCAAACGCTGTGGAAACAGCCGTGCGGAGTCTGTGGCTGTTGATGATACACATCCTGCAGAAGGTTCCCAGCACTTTGTTACTACGGCCACGGTTACTGCAGTGCCCAGCGTAGGGTCAGAAAAACCACGTGTATTGTTCCAGCAGCTAATAATTAGAATTGTTTACTACCAATTTCGTCTTGCTTGTGAACTTTCTTTTAAGATGTTTGACGGTATAGATGATTCTGTGCAGCTCTGCTTCCCAATACCGCGTTTTTAGTTACGATCTATTTTATAACGTACCTACCTATAGTTATTTCTTTCCACTGCCCTTTAGAAGTTGTTAAAATTCCACCGTACGTGTAATATTACTGTTCTTGTGACAGCTGTGTGCCCGTTTTTGAGTCTTTAACACATACTCCTGTCTGTTTTTCAGGGTTATTTTGGTGCAGTCGGTGCTCTTCTGGAACTCCTGGATTCAGCCTGACTCCGTGCAGGTTCTGTACATTGGACTTTACAAAGTTGGGGCCCTTCCTGGGTCACTAAGCCCACGTTTTGTTTTAAAGCATCCGTTTGCTGACTGTTAAACTAATTAATTGTGCGTGACCTAATCAGAAAAGCAGAGGAATGTTGCATTTCTGTCTGTAAACAGTTGAAAACCCAATCGTCGATTACAACGCAGGTTTGTTCAAAAGAAGTATATATGCAAATACGCTGACCGAACGTGGCGGTTGGAGCGGGAATGTCTGTAGGGCATTTGGTCATTTACACCAAATAGCCCTTTTTACGTAGTCTTTCACGTGTTTAGTGGTGGTGACATAATAGAAGACGTAGACTCTATTCCTTCTATCGCGATTCCTTCGAGTGCTGAATGTCTGCCCCGCTCACAGTTCATAGAGTTCAGCTGCAGCGTTTTGTGTTCCGCAAACGAAAGGCGTCGCGTTCGCGTTATGCTGTAAATTGTCTGTAAACGGGAAAGAACGTCGCAACCCTGGCATGTACAAAGCCACACGGACCACTTCTGTCGCCTCGAAACCGTGCAGCGGCCTGTCAGACACCCTCGTGCTGTCAGGAAGGCTTTATTCGCGTTCCCGCCGTCTCTTATCGCCGTATGCTAGAGAGGAAAGGTAAGGCACAAATCCTGTGTCTCAGGCTGATGCCGACTGCAGCCTGTACCCCCTCCGGACAGACCGCAGCGCCCTTGGGGCTGAGCCCTAGCGCTGGCGTAGCGTTAGGAGTCTGTCAGCCTCTCACCTTGAGATCTGCTAAAAGCAAACTTGAGGATGAAATAGCATGGGATCGGGGGTTTTTTCAGTTGTTTTTTCTTTTTTCTCTGTTGTAAAACTTGGCTGCATATACCTGTACCAAAGAGATTATTTTTTTTTTCAGTCATACGCTTGGGATCTTCTCTGTAATGTTCCATTTTTGTGTTTCTTAATCGCTAAACGACTGCGGTTTCCAGGGGAAACCCTTCCTTCCCGTACGCGTGCTCTACTCTCCTCCCTTTTCTCTGTGCATGCCCTCTCGCATCCAGCCTGCAAACTGGGTTGCTGCAGTTTGGAGCCCCTAAAGATATTGCCCTCTCAGGGTGCAGGTTTCGAAATGGCTCACTGCACACCCCGTAAATGCTCTCGCCAAACAACAGAGCTGCTGATAGTGGCCAGCAGTTTTAAAAAAAAGCGAAGCAGCACGCGTACGGTTTGTAATCTGTCCTTCCTTCCTCGTGTCTCTGCCCTCCTCTTTGCAGAAATTCTTCCCAGACTTGGACCTTACGTTATAAACCGAAGAAGATCTTTAGCGAGAGGGGTGTTGGCGTTCTCTTGGCCGTGCTCCTAGCATCGTTCTTTCAGTTTAACTGCGCTCCAGGCAGGGAGGATCAAAAAGCTGCTTTTCTGAAGAGCCATCTGCACCTCCCCTTGATGATGTAAGCTAAATGGAGATATTACTTCAGAGCCTGCTCGGCGAGGCGGTGCTCTGGCTTTCCAGCTAGGCAGCTCAGCTGTACGTAGAAGCCGTCCTTCCGCCAGCGGGGCGAAGCGGTCTTTTGCGTGAAACGCGAGTGCAGATCGCTTCAGTTCGGACTTGTTGGCCTTTATCCCCGCACACGGCGATGACTGTCATCCGGACTCAAAACACATCTTTTAAAATCCTGGTTTCTTTTCAGAGAAGTTGATTTTCACTTCTCTGATCCCGATGTGCGTTTTGATGGCTGATGGCAACGCCGGGCAGCCCGTGCCGGTTCGGTAGCTTGCGGTTTGGCTGCAACAACGCCCAGCAAATCGCATCCAGCTCTGCCCCTTGCTGCGGGGCGAGATCTCGGGACTCGCAAGGTGCTCCGCAGCTCGCTGGGTTCATTGCGTGGTACCTGCCCCTCTTCTGGGCCTGAAAAGGGAAGAAACTACGAATTCAAAAGACTTACTTTTTGCTAGATTACATCCTGGGGGATATTTCTCTCTGCTGGGTAAGTGTTCCAGAGAGCAGACACAGCGCAAAGCAAACTTTGGTTAACTGTGGGCCTGGAACTTCCTGAACACATCCAGTAATTTGACGACAACAATAAAATGAGGGGGAAAAAAAAGAAAGACTAGTGTTCACGTGAAAGATAATCTTTGCGACATGATATGTGCAGAAGAAAATTTGTGTGTTTTTCCTGCGTTATAGCGCAGGTTTCAGTTGTGTCCTGCTCTGCGTTCAATACAACGTGGTACTTTTAGAGGTGTGAGGGGTTTGAGCAGGATAATATAGGATCAGGGAGTGGTTTGGGTGGGAAGGGACCTTAAAGATCGTCTCGTTCCAACCCCCCTGCCACGGACAGGGACACCTTCCACCAGACCAGGTCGCTCAAAGCCCCATCCAACCTGGCCTTCAACACTTCCAGGGATGGGGCAGCCACAGCTTCTCTGGGCAACCTGTTTGGGATCTTTTGCAGCTTAGAGTTCGCTGCTGCTTCATTTCTTGTGAAATCACACAAGAGATACCCCGAGTAGGTGTTTTAAAAACAGCTCCACTTTGAAATTGCTGACTGTAGGTTTTCTAGGCTTGACTTAACTCTTTCTCTGCCATATCAAACGTAACACGCAGCACAGAACCGGCTGCCGTTTCAACCAGGTCCCCCACCCTCACAGGCAAAACTCGGGCTCTGGAAAACTCACGGAAAAGAAACAGAAACACCCTTGGGCTTTGTGAAATGTCCTTGTGCCCAGGTCCCGCTTCCCTCCTCGGTGTAGTACTTCAGTGATATCTGGGCTGGTGTCAGCTTAGCGGGTTTAATTAGTTTTAATTAGTTTTACACAGACCACGTCAGTGGGGGCAGGGTGTATAACCCTCTGAATCCTTCTAATATACAGAAGAAAGGCTATTTTATTTTTTTTTTTTAATAACCGTAGCCTTCGGGAGCTGAAGACTGCCAGAAGGAAGAAGCCACCTTGAAATGATTTTGTTACGCAGAGGGAAGCTGTGGAGAGCCGAGAAACCTCTCGAGAGCCGAGAAGGCTCTGCAGCAAATCCTCCAGCCGCCTCTGCCAGAAGGTTTTTCCGTGTTGGTTCTGCGCGCTTGCCTGTGTCGCTCCTTTTTCTGCGGATTTGGAGTAGATCCTGTGCGATCTGGTGTCCGACACCAAAGTCCCTGATGTATTGTGTGTGTTTTTTTGTAAATCTGTTGTTTTGTTTGGTTTTTTTCTTCTTGTAATAAAATATTACAGTTATTTTTATATACTTGAAACTCTTCCCTTTGTTTGCTTCTTGTCTCGGTCTTCCTCGCTACAGGGCAGAGGGATGAACGTTGACCTGAATGAGCATCAAGAACACACTGGTGAAATAGGTGTAAAGGAGCCCTTCCCGTTGATTTTTAGAAGCTTATTTTTAATAACTGTCAGCTATCTCGATTATTTTTCACTCCCTGCATGTTCTCCTCTCTGGAAATCAGTTGCGTTTCAAAGCATGTTAATGGAGGGCAAAAAAAAATTTTAAAACTTCCCCTGTTTGCCTGTTGCTGGTAGTGAGGATCCCTTCTCGATGCCCGGTCTCTCCAGGCCGGTCACGTTTTTAACCAGGCCCCTTAAAAACAGGCTCCTAAACCAGGTTTAGACTGAAACCTGAACGCTAGGCTGGGTCTGCGGTGCTGAGACTTGGGTTGGGTCTGGGCTTATTTTTGCAGCTTGGTTTCAAAGCCCCGAAGCCTTCTGAGGGCTGTCGCCTGCCTCTGTTGTTAGGGGCATGGGAAGGGACTCGGAAGGCTGCGGTGGAGGGGGGGTTCCAGCATTTTTCCAGGGCAAATTCCAGCATTTTAGGGTTTGATGCAAGACTTCTTTGGTGGCAGGTGATGATCGGTGCTTTGGGGGTCCGTTAGCCTTTAATGTGTGGATGATACGGACTGGATCGGAGGGGGAAGCCAAGCCTCTCTCCAGCGCAGGACCCGTGGGGGGGGAATAACAAAAATTAA
>NW_009631043.1:337-1149 GCF_000690535.1 Cariama cristata | reverse complement strand
TTTTCCAACCTAAATGACTCTGTGATTCTGTGATTTTACGTTTAAAAGCATCACCCTAGCAGGATATAGTACCCAGGCATCCGTGTTGCCCTCAGGGACAGAACTTTCCTTCCCCAGGCATCCAAGGCTGGGAAGGTGTGGGGGAAACAGAGGCTGAGTCGTGTGTGCTCCTGTCCCTGGAGTGAGGGGGGGCTGAAGCGGGTGCCCAGCGGGTGCCCTTCTGAAGAAGGTGGCTGTAAATCAACTGAATCTGCCCACCCTCCTGTCTGTGCTGGGAGGAGGTGGGCAGGTTCAGGGGGGTACGGGCACAGGGCGCTGTGCTGGCCACATGCACCCAGGCTGGGATGGATTCAATGGGGTGCTGAGCATCCCCGGATCAGGCTCAGAGCATCCCTGGATGCTGGGAGGAGGTGGGCAGGTTCAGGGGGGTACGGGCACAGGGCGCTGTGCTGGCCACATGCACCCAGGCTGGGATGGATTCAATGGGGTGCTGAGCATCCCCGGATCAGGCGCAGAGCATCCCTGGATCAGGGCTCAGAGCATCCCCAGGTCAGGCTCAGAGCATCCCAGGTCAGATTTAAGTGATGTTATCGTTCAGGTCTGCTTTTGGAAGCCCATGGGATTAGGATGTGAACGTGGGGATGGGGACCTGGTTCCCTGTGTGCCAATTTCTCAGGAATCTCCAAAGATGATGGAAACCGGCCCCGCTCCTCCGTCCCCGAGCAGAGCCCCTGGCACCTCAGTCTGTTGTCACCTGGGAGCAAACACACCGCAAAACCAGGGGCCGAGGCGAGCAGAGGGGACGACAAGGA
>NW_009631043.1:0-274 GCF_000690535.1 Cariama cristata | reverse complement strand
CGCTAACGGATATCACCTATTATTCTTTTATTTAATCTGGCAATAAATTCCCGTCCTCCATATGCCTGGGCCGGGCTGGGGTCTTCCTTATTGCTGCTCGGCCACCTGGAATAGCCGGCGTGGCAGAGTCATTAACGCGCTAACGAGTTGTGTCAGTACTTCTGGAAGAACATTGCCCGCCTGGCTCGGAGGCTTCGTTTCTTTTTCGCCTAGAACGTATCAGCAGAAATTCACAGCGATAAAAGCGGGGGGAAACCAAGGCAAACCCAAATGA
>NW_009631042.1:991-1209 GCF_000690535.1 Cariama cristata | reverse complement strand
TTCTTTTTTTTTTTTTTTTCTTTTTCTCCTCCCCTTTCCCCCCTTTTAGGAAGACGATGTAGGGGATGAGAATAAAGCCCGAGGGAACTGGTCTAGCAAGCTGGATTTCATCCTCTCCATGGTGGGTTATGCAGTGGGGCTGGGCAATGTCTGGAGGTTCCCGTACCTGGCCTTTAAGAATGGGGGGGGTAGGATGGCTTTTTCCTGTGTCTCTACCT
>NW_009631042.1:660-919 GCF_000690535.1 Cariama cristata | reverse complement strand
GGCGGCTCCCTCTTGCCTGGCAAAGCCGGGCAGCAAGTCCTGGGCTAAGCCCAGGTCCGGGGCACCGTCAGCGGCTTGGTAAAAACCCTGGCTGGGTTCTTTTGATGGTCGGCTCTGAAAGTAAGAAAGCTCCGACAAGATTTCGTTAAAAGGTAGTGCTTTCCTTAAAAACCCACCTGCAATCGGTGCTGGCCGGAGAGGGAGGAAAATGAAGGGCCGGGCTGATCACAGCCGGGCACAGGGAGGGCTCCGGACCCCC
>NW_009631042.1:304-629 GCF_000690535.1 Cariama cristata | reverse complement strand
GTGGGATGGAGGAAGGAGAGGGAAGAGAAGACGGTACAAAGGACTTTCGGGTCGGGAAAGTCCCACGAGGACGTTTGAACCCGAGTGGAGACGTTATGTTATGTCGTGAAGCTTGGGGGATTTCTTTTAAATCTCTCAATGACCCGACTGAAAAACAATCGTTTGAAACAGAGCGAGCGCTGCTCAGCAGAACAGAGGAGAAGAAAAGTTGGAAGTGGGGTTGTGCCGTTAAGGGTGTACAGGGGGAAGAAAACCTTTATTTGCAGAGCTTCTCCTAACAGAGGCTCTTATTTAAACTGAGAACCGGTGGGGGTTACCGCACCCA
>NW_009631042.1:0-256 GCF_000690535.1 Cariama cristata | reverse complement strand
GCGCCGTGCCCGGTTGTGTAGGGGCTGTAACAGCTATTTGATGTGAGAGAACTAGCGATTTTAAACCAAAATGAATCTTTACCAAAAAAATAGTAAGTTTTTTTTCTTTATACGCGTAAGAACTTTTAAGTGGGAGGTGTTAAAATACTCTTTAAACAGTAATATTATCTCGAGCAAACGTTGGAAATGCAGAAAGCTGCTTCCCCGTCGGGGCCGGGGGCACCGCGAAGCGATAACAAATAGAAAATGTTTAAAA
>NW_009631041.1:0-436 GCF_000690535.1 Cariama cristata | reverse complement strand
ATGGGAGCGGTGTGCCCGTGGGCAGCCATGGACCCCCAGAAATGCGGCTGCACCCCTGGGCAGCAGCCTCTGCATCTCCTGGGGTGTCCTGCTTCGCCCAGGATCATCCTGCATCGCCCGGGATCATCCTGCATTGCAAAGGTTCGTCCTGGTTTGCGCAGGACCATCCTGCGTTGCACAGGACCATCCTGCATTGCACTGAATCATCCTGCGTTGCGCAGGATCGTCCTGCATCTCACCGAAGCATCCTGCATTGCACGGGATTGTACTGACTTGCACAAGATCATTCTGCATTGCACAGGATCATCCTGTGCTGCACAGGATCATCCTGCATTGCACAGGGTCATCCTGCGTTGCACAGGACCTTTCTGCGTTGCACAGGAGCATCCTACATTGCACAGGAGCAGCCTGCGTTGCACTGAGTCATCCTGCATTG
>NW_009631040.1:0-26785 GCF_000690535.1 Cariama cristata | reverse complement strand
AGCTTGCATCCTCACCCCTGCTTGCCGTTAGGGTCAGGCTGGAACCCTTGCCCCGGGCGTCGGGGACTTTCAGACAGCTCCCATTGTCCTCAGAGGAGCGCCTCCCCTTTTGCCCTCCCGTCGCCCCCAGATCTCTTGAGGAGCGTGAAACCCTCTTCTCCGCGCCTCTTCTCGTAACGACGCTGGTAGTGAAGCGGGGTGCGAAGCCCGCAGGACGTGAGGCTGTTAAATGGCTGCGGGGCGGCGGCCCCGCCGGCTCCGTAACGCGCTCACCTCAGGTTCCCCGGTTTTTCGTTTGTTTTTACCTGCCAGAGGAAAGGCTTCGCGTAGCGCGTTGTGGACTCCGTGTGGTCAGTGGGAGTTACTGCCTGAACTAGCACGTTGCTGCTTCAACATGCTAGTCGCTGTTTCCTCTTCAGGAATTTTTTTATTTGAAAAACAGAATTTGCGACTGTGGAGCAGATGCTTCAACAACAACGTAAAAGTAGAGTTTTTTTTTTTTTAAGAAGTTGAGCGTTAGCGTGCGAGCCTATTGCAGTGCTTGACTGATAGCTCCACCTGCTGCCTAACGGGAAGACTGCGGCGTTCGCCTGGTAGCCGGAGCCATGTTCTTTCTTTAGGTAGTGTGCTGTCATGGTAACTGATTCCCGAGCACAGAAAATCTGGACAGCGGGACGTAGATCAGGGGGTTTAAATGTGTAAATTAAAGAAGAGAATGTTTAATACTTATTTTAAACAAAGAGTGTGTGAGGTCAGGGAAAGACAGGGAGAAGCCTGAGAAATCAGACACTTGTACTTCTGTGGCCAAAAGAAAAGTGAAGGTTTTCCTCTCCTAGATGTGCATAAGACTGAGCGGTGCTTGTAACCCACTTGAGTACCTGGACTTTTCTACCACCTGGCCCTAACAGTTATCCTTTCCCACCTTTTTTTTTTCTTCCAAAAGTCTAACTAGCCTCATGACTACTGTAATCAAGAGGTTAATGCAGTTTACTGGCATCAACTTAAACTTCGTGATTTCTGGAATAATGCAAAGAGCAGACTGATAAAATTTACCTTGTGATGAGAGAAAGGAAGAAAATCCTGTTAATTTCAGTAAGCTGAAAAGCTTTGAATAAACCCTAAATTCCCTTGCATCTAGAAATTTGATTTCAAAGGTACTTCATGAGATGGACAGACCAATCAGCCCCACTTAGGTTATTTTTGAAGGGTTGGGTCACTTCAGCTGATGCTGTAATTTCACAGTAACCAATTCATTAACTTCAGGGGTTTCCAGATGTTGAAGACTTTAGGTGGCTTAGGCTTTGGACACTGATTCAGCAGCGATGTGAGTTCTTTGCCTGTAGGCTATGTAGAAGTACGACCATTTGCATAATGCTACATTAGGTAGTGAAATAACAATTGCACAGTGTGCTGGTAAAATAATTTGGTTTTGTATAGGGCAGTGCTTGTTTGAATTGGCAAGAGTTTTGCACTATAGTACCGAATACTTGAAAAGTAACTTTGGGAGGAGATTTTGTTTCCTGTCTTCATACATTTTTCAACAACAGCTTCTTTTCAAGTTCTGAGAAATGCATGTATTAACAGAACTTAAAGCTTATTTTTGATGTTGACCAATTTGTCAGAATTCTGAGGTAGCCTGTTTAATCTTCTAGATATTTAATGTGTAAAAGCATTAAATACATGTATTTTCATTGAAAATTGTGTTCTGGATCACTAGTGTGAGAAACGAATGCTGCACTTCCACAGCAGCCAAGGCCAGCCATGAGTTGAGTAGCAGTGGGATCTGTATGCCTGTCCCCTTTCTTGTGCTGGTTCTGGCCCTTCTCGGATGCCTCTGCAATGAGCTGTTTCGTGTGCTAAGTTGCAAGAGAATTTGCACAGCAAAGTGAATACTTCTTTTTCAGCCTGGCTTGCTGAAGCAGATCCGGAAAGAAAGTAGAAGCCAACGGTTAGGTGAGCTTAAGGTCGCTGTGGAGTTGCAGTCTCAGATTTCAATTCAAATGCCCTTTAGCTGGGGGTGCAGCCAAAGAAGTGGTCTCCTCACCTCTTGCTTCATTTTTGCCTTTGTGTCCTTATGCTAGCGCAAGTTTACATAACTGTAGAATGAGTTTGGATCAGAAGCGGATGTGTCTGAAAAGTACTACAGAATTTTTCTCCTGTGAGGCGTAGGATTGACTTCCCTGCACAGTGATGTAAAGAGCTGTTGGGGTGTAATAGGAGGGAAGGGGGAAAACTACCATTTTCCAGTTTATGGCAGAAATGTTCTGTTACAGAGTCTTTATTACCATGGAACTTGTGGTCTCCAGCCTCACTGGAGGGTAGAGGGAGTTCTTAGAGGATAAAGGGAAAGGATTGACTTGTAACTTTTATTGAGAATTTGCAGTAGGAAGCATAGTCAGTGAGTAAATTGAGTGTTGACAACAGTATCTGGTGGGATGGAACCAGATTCTGTCTTAAGGTGCAGCTTCATGAAATGGTTTTGAACTGAATTGATGGCTTAGTGCTGCTCAGAAGAGTCCAAGGCTCCTCCATCTCTATTTCCTCTTGTGTATTCACTGATCCTGAGGTGGGTCTGGTGCTTAACTAATAGCAGAGTAAGCCGATTCAGTTGTCTACAATAGCAGAATACTAATTGGTTGTAAAACTGCTCACTTTATGTTAATCTTCCTGCCAAATTTTGTTGAGCCAGCTTAATTTGAACTGACAAGTGTTAGAAATTGTGCAGAGGAGATGTGGGAAAAGAGATGGGGCAAACCCTCTCTGGCTTTCAGTAATGGTGTGTTGTTAATTTTTCAGTCACACTGAAATATTGAGAGGGCTGAATTCTAGTTTTGGTTTTGTTTAATTGCAGGGCAAATGATGTGCCACATGTATAGTTTGGTTCTTGTAATTTTCGCGTTCCCTTACTGGGTGTCAATTTGAATGAGTACTTGTCACTTGCAGCTGTAGTTTAAATGTGCATTAAACAATGAGAATTATTACATTGAAAAATTGGGTACTACCTATTGCAAATTATTAGATTTCAAAATACTAAATCAAAGTTTGGAGTAACTGAGGTAGGGATAATACCACACCAGTTGTTGTAAGGAAAAGCTTATTAATGTTTTAAAGTACATTAATATAGAGGGATGAGTAACACTGAAGTGGTAGTTTATGTTCTTACCAGCCAGGCAAAGTATGGTACATAGCTAGAATCACTCATTCAGGAGAGAAGAAGATGAGAGAGGCTAGAGTTTGCAATGATTATGTTGTATTTTAGTTCTTGTAGATACCTTCATAAAATACACATCAAACCTTACACAGAGTATAGAACATGTCTTTGCTAGCATCAGCAACAAGAAATGGAATTGCATGTGGTCTGTTAATCTGAACAAAATACTGAACCACTATTTGTTTAGGGAGTGTTGTATCTTCCTCTACACTGAGTGAATTTGTAACTCCTAGGCTGTGACGAAATGCTTTAGGACCGAAAGGGTGCATCTGAAGTCTGAGCGTGCAAAGCGCGTTGTGACTACCTGCTCTATAATCTTAAGATTCTTTGCAGTTCTTCTGTACATGCAGTGCATGCTTAAGATCCTACTTTGGTGCAGACAACTCAAACAATTTTGTAGCCATTCATATTCCTGTTGTAATTAAATTGACAAAATCATTCTCTGAGAAAATGAATAGTGCGAATATTCTATCGAGGTCTGATTTCCCTTCTTGCAGCTAACTTGTAGTGTAACACTGTTACCTGTGCTCTAAGGCTTTTTGTAAGCTTACTCACATCTCAAGTATTTGAAGCTTTTGACCAGGAAGATGATGGAATTTATTCTGTTGATACAATTTACTGTAAATTTATTATCCTTTAAAGAACTTAATTTCTTGCTTACATCTGAAAGGAATGTGGTAAAGTTCTGAAATTAATTATTTTGGCATTCTCACTGTGTCTGGTAGTGGCAACACTGATCATGAGCTTCATGTAGTCAGAGAGGGCTACTTAAAGTAGCCTAGGTCAGGTCTAGATTTAAATTTTTTTTAAAGCTTCTTAGAATAATTGCTTCAACTTTTTTCCAATGAGTGGTCTATTTGCAGCAAGTACTTCCTTTAAGGAATTGGCAAGGTGCTATTGAAATTCATTGTCCTGTGCTATATCTATAGGAAGATGCAGGCATTCTAGTATCTTAAAGGGTACTATAATAATTTGACTGAAATACATGTTTCTGTTAAATTTTTTCAGTCTGCAAATGTGGAGGCCCAGTGTGCAGGTGTCTCGGAGGACAATACCCATTTGTCAACAACCAGTCAAGGATACGTTTTACCAGAAGGAAAGATCATGCCAAATACAGTCTTTGTTGGTGGAATTGATATAAGGGTATTTATACACTTTTAATTGTTTAAGATGGGTATAGGGCACTTCAGTGGTAAGGAAATGGGAATTTAACTCCTAGGTTGTTTTTTTTAAATGTGTGTTTACCAGTCTTAAGGTATTGCAGTGTCATGAGAGAATTTTGGAACAGGTAAGTAACTTTAGTTCTTATGGTAGTAGAAGGTGGGTTTAAAAAATGATACTGGCTGCTTGAAATCAGTTCTAAGCAGTTGAAGGTGTTTGAAGAAGTTTAAGGCTTTGTTTCTTTTAGATGAATGAAGCAGAAATTCGGAGTTTCTTTGAACGATATGGTACTGTGAAAGAGGTGAAAATAATCACTGACAGAACTGGTGTTTCCAAAGGGTGAGTAGAACATGAGTAGTTGTTTTGAGTTGCTGCTTACATGGACATAATTCTGTCATAGATGATGTGAGCAGCTACTTAGCGCACTCGACATGCTTAAGCCTTGACACTAGCTGCACTTTCCTGTTGTAGTGAATTAACATTGTGAAACCTGTAAATCTAGATCACCCCTAAATCTGTATAATCTTACAAGGAATAACCTGATTTTTTTGACTTCAGTCTGTCTGTTTGGGGAAAAGAGAGCTATTGTCACTTAACCAGTGGAAACAAAGCTTGAAATCTGTGTGGTGCTTATGCAGACAGTTCTTTCATAGGGCTGTTCTGATGGCTAGAGCAGTTAACAACAATCTGGAGAGAGTTCAGGATGGTTAAGAGAAGGGGTAGGTGGCTTATTTAAGGCAATGGGACTGCACTGTTCTGACACTGCTGTAAGTTACATAGAAAACAACCAAATTTGTTTGGGTGAAGAGTGAAACTAAGTGAACAAGCAAAGATGAAGCAAGGGAAATCCCCATTCAGTATGTAGAAAAGGTCTGAATTGTCTGTGATGAAACACTTAAATAAGGATTTGCAGGACCTTAGCCTGTTGAGTTCTGGGGAAGCTCTCCCAGTTTTGGAAGTAATCCTTGCTTTGAGAAAGGGACTTCGGCCCCTGGAGATTCCTTCCAGCCTAACTTTTTTTTTAAGATTCTATGAGCAGATCCTAAAAAGTCATGTTATTTCTTAGGCATATGTGGTAATGCATGAGGTGGAAATCTGTTTTATTTCCTCATATCTCTTGCTAGTCTTCATGGTGAATTCTGATGTACAATTAGCCAGTGTATATTCTGGGTATTAATAATGAATTGGCATACTCCATTAATTAGCACAACTATTCCTATAATGCTTTGAAATTACCTTAATTTTATAGACTAGATAAATTAGGGAGGCAGTGAAATAAATTGAAAAACCTCTTCAAGGATCACTTCTCTCACTGGCGTCACTGTTCCTGTACTGCCTGCTTTCATCCAAACCTATTAGTAAATGCAAAAATTGATGATAATTCAGATCTTAATACTTAAAATACTCTTTTTACTTTCTGAGTTAATAATATCAACAATAGTGCTCATTTTGAGTAGCTGAAATAAAAGAATAGCTCTTACTTCTATTTCCTGTTAATCTAGAATCTGGCATTCAGTTTTTCATCTGACCCAGTAGTATATGCTGCTAGTTAGCAGTAAATACGTTTTCATGCTGAATTATATCACGTCCTATTTGATGCTTTTGACATGCAATGTAATGTACCTGGCATATATGCTGTTAACTGGTCTTGTTCAAAATGATTTCACTAACAAATCAAAATCTCATTATTGAATAACCTGTTTTTACTTTTCAGGTATGGATTTGTA
Source organism: Cariama cristata (assembly GCF_000690535.1). Taxonomy (NCBI): domain Eukaryota; kingdom Metazoa; phylum Chordata; class Aves; order Cariamiformes; family Cariamidae; genus Cariama; species Cariama cristata. The sequence continues at coordinate 20,686 of NW_009631040.1, read as the reverse complement.
TCTTTCCTGGACAATGTGGATGTTCAAAAAATAGTAGAGGTAAGCTCTCTGTCTAAATTACCTGAAGAAGTTGATACATGAAGGCTGGAGACATGTTTGGGGAAACCAAGTCGTGTAACATGTAGTAAATCAGGACAAGGAAAGTCTAAGGCTGCCCAAAAAGTAAACTTGCTAGAATCTTTGTATATTTACTTAAGTAAGGAAGCCTTGGTGTGCTTGAATGTCTCACGTATTTCTGGTCATTCTCATTCATGTATGTACTTGAAAGCCTTGTGTGTTTTTGGCTGCCTGCTTTCTGTATTAGATGGTTGTCATAGAGCCATTGTGCTTATGGCAAATACATAGACCTGTCAGCATTATAATTGGGAATAATAGTAACATGGAACACAGTATGAGTGTTTTTACTATGTTTCAGCAGTTGAAGTGTGTGTTTCTCTCGCAGTATTTGTGTGTTTGGATGTTACCTGGAGTGCAAGTAGTTTTTAAGTCTCCTTGACTATACGATGCAACTGTTCGCATCTCATACAGTTTTGGTAGTTCACACAGGAGATAAAGGGGTAAAACTGTTTCAGCCATTCTGCTCTTAGGGTTCAGTATCAGAGCAATTTAAAACTTCAGCGCTTACAGGCATATCTGGTACTTGGTTATGTTAGACTTCAGCAGGTCACAAACCACTGACAGAGTTTTTTGTTTTCCTTCTTTCTCCCAAAACTGCAATAACTGTGAAAATAAGATGTATTGAAATATTACCTGCTTGGTAGTCTTTGCCTCAGAAAACTTGCATGTCTCTGGATGATGAACAGTCTCTGATTTGCTTCTAAAGCTCTTGGGTGGGGAAGTAGATTTGAAAACCAAATCCAGAATAGTATGCCAGGCACAAATTCGGTGTTCTGTGATATGTTCAGATGTGTTTACTGGCTGTCCAACTCCTTAAGGGAGAAGAGAACATGTTTGAACAAAGTGGAGAGATTCTTGATTCTCACCAAAAGGCTTCAAAAGCTTGCTGCTCTTTAGCTATCATGGTAGGCTGACAAAAATATGCTGTATTGAGCAACAGACTTTATCTCAGAATACCTTTTTTTACCGTGGGTTACCTTTATTGTACTAGATCAGTGTGGAATGCTTGCTCTGAGGCAACAACCTCTGTAGGGACCTCTACAGTAGTAGCATTGTCATTTGAGCCGTGTATGTTGCTGATTTTCTCTGTGTGTTTCTTGAAAACTAAAATCCCTCGGCATATCTCTATTAATATAGTACTCACTGATGTGACTTTGTATACCAGAGGTCTTGGAAGACCTAGAAGTATACAGCGGATTTTCTTTTCCATGCAAATTTCAGGTGTACAGGCAGTACAAATTACTGCCTTGTCAGGAAGAAGCATGTGCAGATAGAAATCATCTTACAAAGCTGGTGGCTTCTGGAGGGGATGGAAAAAGGGAAAGAATGAATATCTTTGTTTTAGAGCTCAGGTCATGAGCAGAAATCACCTCGCTAAACCATTTCGGGCATTATCTGTACTGGGTGGTCACAATGTTTTATGTAAATGAACAAGATGGAGCCTCTCCGTGGTTAGAATCACTCTAGATGCCTCTCTTTATCTGCCTAGCTATGTAGCTTTGTGCAACCAGAAAGTATTTTTCTTCTGATCTGGGTCTGATTCCATTTGTAACTACTCTAGTCCAGCATGAACCTGTTTGCAGTTCAGAACGAAAGCTACCTTCTGCTTTAAAAAAAAAAAAAAAAAACCCAAAAAAATCCCCATCTGTCAAGCCAGTGAGGGTTTTTCACCTTTTTTCCACTCACGTCTTACTTTATTCTGTTTTTATCGGTATGAGAAGATGATCAAATAAGATTTTTTTACATCAGTATTTTTCTGCTTATTTTGCTTATTTTTACAATCAACAATTAAGTTGTTGTTACCTCTTCAAAGCACTTTAGCAGAAATGGGAGGAAAAGCTTAGTGAGGTGTCTTAAAATTACAGACTGTGTATTTTCTCCTGAAGCAGGCAAGTCCTTGTGTTGCATGAGATACGTAGTCTATCTGGATTCTCTAGCTGCATTAATACTGTTTTTAATACTTGATCCTAAATTTGTTAATTGGGATAAAACAAAAATCTTCACTTCTGATGTGCAAAGCGTTTGTAAACCTCAGTGTAGCCCTCTGAACTGTAACAGAGTACCTATTTTAGGTAGTACCATGTGTGCTATACACATCTTCATAGGTAGTTAAACATGTTTTTTGTCACCATCTCGGCAGAGAATATGAGATCAGACCCAAAGGTGAATTCTCTTTTGGGAGTTCTGTGTGGAGAAGTTCAAATACCTGAATAAACATTTATCTGCTTAAATTATGTGTTAAAGCAACTCTATACTCCAGGCTTAAACTGTACCTTGTCAAGAACGAAATGTTACAGGCCTTCTTCTACAGTCAGTCCAAATAGACCTTGAAGTGTAAGGATGTTGTGGTGCCATTTCAGCCTCCATCAATTGGTGAATGTTCTTCTAGTTTTCAAACTAAGCAGTTTTCACTGAAGAACACAATTCAACTTCTGCAGGGAGGGAGGGTGCTTGAAATTCTTCTGTGATTTTGTTATGGCTCCAGATGCTGTGCTGGCAAAGCAGTACTCAGTCATTTTGATCATTGAAAGTCTGAAATCCTGCCTTCTGTGTGAACCAGCATTTGGGCAGAACTTGCAGAATAAGTTACCTGTGTCTGAGGTGTTTGCTGACTCCTGAGGAGTGCTTCCAGCCCTGTTTTTCAAGTCGTTCAGATGCCTGTGTTCCTGGTTTTGGATATTTGAGGAACATGTGAACCATATTTCAGTTTCATGCTTTCTATGCAGCACATAGACTAATCAAGATGTTTTGGCCAAAAAGGTTGTGAAATATCAGCATGTTTGTTGGATGTTCTTGAAGGAATGCATGTGAATATTTCTCTAGAGAGAATACAGTAACATGCAGGTAAACCGTAGAGCTTAGACAGCCTTCCATTTCACTTAACATTGTGTGGAAAGCTTCTGACATGTTACATGCAGCCTGTTAGGAAGTTTGTGGGAAGGGAAGTAAGTAGTGATGTAAATAGGGTTTCAAGGGAACCTAGACTATGGTTGCTTTACGTTAGTATCCTTACTGAGACAGTAATGGTTTGAATTTGTGTTTTTAAAACCAGAAGGCTGACAGTCACTAATGTGTTGTTGCAAACTACTAGTGGTGCTTGTTGGTATTAAGGCAAGTGATACATAATAGGTTTGGAGAGTCAGTGAGTAGGCAGATGGATGTGCTGAGAGCATTGCAGGAAATTAAAGGTGAAAGGCATAAGGTGTTGAGGTGGGAGAGGAGAACGGAGGCTGTTGAGCCTGTTATGTGAGTTGTTAATACTGTGGTGTAGAAGTGGAGTGCAGTCTCTTTAAAATGAAACAAACCACCCACCTCACTGATTCCACAGCTTACAGAATAACCTGTCTTTCAGTCACAAATCAACTTCAATGGCAAAAAACTGAAACTGGGGCCAGCGATTAGAAAGCAACAAAACTCGTGTGAGTATATATATAATCAAATGTATTCTCATTACAAGTATATAATACAAATTTGTTTTCTTAAAGTATTTGCAAGATGTTAATGTATAATTATCTCATGTAGTATGTATATTACAATTAAACCTGCATTCTGAATTTTATAACCTCAGTGCTTGTGTGATATTTTACAGTTTTGGTAATAAAACTCAGGTTGGTAGCACAATACAGTACAGTTAATGTTGAGTTAAATTTAAGAGTTAAAACACTTAAGACTTTTTACAGCTTGAATTCAGATTACTAATGGAATACATGTGAAAATGTCTTAATAATTTATTTTTCTTTAAAACAAGGTTCTTACGTGCATCCCAGACCATTAGTTTTCAGTCCTCCAGCACCACAGTTCCATAGTGTATGGGGTAATCAAAATACAGAGACATACATGCAGCCTCCAGCTGTAATGAGCCCAGTAACACAGTATGTTCAGGTAAGGCTGTTCATGCCACTGATTTTTGAATCATAATTAATATTTTTGAAGATGTAAGCACATACAACTTCAGGAATATGTATTCCAATCTTACCATACATGCTTGTTTTCCTATTGCCTTCCCCAATAGGAATCACTCAACTTCAAACTGCTTTAAAAGAATACAACAGCCTTGAAAAATTTATTCAGTAATGTGATCTCTTTCTAAACCAAAAGATAGGGAGATACTTTTTATTCTGAGAATGAAAAAACTATTGAATGTGGAGCTAAGATGTAATTATATAACAGTTCTTAAGTGATCTTGTTAGTGATGTGCTTCGCAAATCAAATGCATCTGGATATTTAATGTACTGCTGCCCTGCCTCAGAATAAACCACAAAGTTGAAAATGTGTGGTTTTTTTGAACAAGTATGGAATGAGAAGTTGGCTGTGGTACCTTTTTTTTCCCCTTTTCCTTCCTCCTAGCCAAACAAATTCTTGTTTCTGAACTGCTGTTGTCTTTAAGAACACTGTGTTACAGCATCTGCTGTTGACACTGTGACCAGTACAGTGTGCCTACAGGGCATCACTTTAACGGTACTTCAGATAAGCATTCTTACTGAGGTGTAGGCAGAGTACTTCTGGCCTTGTTAGGAGTCCTGTACTGTGAATAGGTGGCTTTCCAGATTATGGTCTCCCTGTATTAACCCTATATAATATAGTAATACAACAGGGCAATATTAATTGCACACTGATTCAGTTTTGTTTATTTTCTTAAGCAAATGAAGATGAGCGAACTGCAGTGACTTGCAGAAATATTTTTTTTTCTTTGAGGCAGAGAGCTTGATAGAGAATCAGCATGGGTACTACTAAGTTTATTGGGGGGAGGAACTAATTCTCTTAAATGCTGGAATGTGCCTTTAACTATTCTCTAAAGAAGCTGAAAAGTTTCCAGGTTAACATTGTGTCAAAGTACTTGCAGTGAAGTGCTGGGAAATTGTCTGAATTGTAATACTTGCCTTGCATTTGACTCCAAGAAACTGATCTTCAGGCTGTAGTCCATTATTTCATGTTAGTTGGTCTGTTTCAAGTCTACTTTAGAAAGTTTATGGGATGAGTTGTACTTCTGAAATGACTTAAAAGATCAGCTACAGGCAGATGTGGGATTTTTAGATATGTAATATACTCTAGAATCCCACTTCCTAGAGATTTTTAGTGCCTGAAGTGCTGAAGCCCTGTGGGAAATCTGTAAGAGTTGCTTTCAAATAATGAAACTAGTCTGAAACAGGAGTTGAAGTAACAATGTGACCACATACTTCTAAAAATGTGCTGCTGGCTTTATAAATACTTTTACAAATATCATGCTTTTATTGTGCTTCAAACTTGCATTTTTTAAAAAAAAAGCTTTATTTGCAGACATACCCATACAGTTCGCCAGCTTTATTGATACAGCAGCAAGTTCCTGTAGGATATCAGCCAGCTTACAACTATCAGGTATGTAATTCTTTATGGCAGCAGAAGGGCTGTTTGATACCTGACAAAACTTGAATGAAGTGAACAGTGTTAACTGGAGTCTGATCTTTCTGTGAATTCTATTTCCCTTCAACTCCTGCTTCATAGAAATCAAAAGTAAAAACAGTATTAGTGATATTCTAATGTGATGAAAACTGTTGAATAACTTAGCATACTATTTTTTTAGTTTGATTTTTTTTTCTTAAATGTGCAGTGATAAAACAATTTCCAAATTAGTAATAAGTACATGGATCAGTAGTACTTTTTCTTGTGCGAAGGAGCTTTGCATTTGTACATTCTATAGTGCAGGCAGTTGATGTTAGTTACTTAAAACGGAATCATTGAGTCTTATCAGACTATATAAATGTGGGATGTATATAGAGAGGGGATGTGCTCTTGAATTCTAAAAATGTCTGGGAAGGCACGTAGCTGCTAATGATTTTTGAACTTGTAAGTGAAATGTGTGGATAAGTCCTGTTATTAAAACTAAACCAGAAGCATTTTAGTAACTAGAGGTTTGAGGTGTTTTCAGGGTGGCTGCTGTGATTTCCCCTCGTTTTCCTAATCTTTAGAAATCTTAAACTTTTTTTTAAAACTTGGAATGAAAAGAGGAAGGCGGTAGTTGAATTTGTGATAAGGCTGACCTTGTGCTAAACACTACATGAGGTACATGTGAAAAAGCTATCTTGCTGGACAGAAGACTGTAAACTACTGTTTAATGAAAAATCCAGACAGGAAATGTTATAAATGGTGGCTCTTAAAGAACAGTTACTTGCCTGTGTTGAAAATGAACGAATAAAAGCTGGTTCTTGTCCAATTATTGTTTAAGGTTCAACCACAATGGCTTGCTGGGGAGCAAAGAAGTTATGTTATGCCTCCGGTAAGTCTACAAAGTTAAACTTCTGGAACTTTGTCTTCTCAATTAGCACGCTGTTTTGACAGCTTGATACTTGGAAAAAACCCAGCCAAACAGTTGACTGGATGTGTATATAATCTGGTCTGTACAAATCTGTAGCTGCTGACAGGGTAGATAATTGTTTAGGATTTCCTACTGACATGGTGCTTTTTTAGGAGCTGCCTGGCAGAATGGAACTACCTGTTTTATGGTGCTACTTGATACCTTCTGGTTGCAGGATTCTGGAATTTTAACTTGAACAGAATTGGTTTCTCATGAAAAGTTGAAGGAAAAATAAGTGATGACCTGATGCACAATCCTGACTTAAGATCTATATAATATTACTGCTTACTGCTGCAATTTTTGGAAAAATTTAAAAAGCCTGAAAATACTCTGCTTTGCAAATACTGGCTTTTTTTGACTCCTTTCAACAGCTTTTTAAAACTATTTCCTAGGCTACTGTAGACTGTAGATGGTGCTGATGGCTTCTAAAAAAAATTACCTGCTTTGAGTGACTTTACACAAGTGACATCCACAAGAGAGGAAAAAATACTGTGTATTTCTTTAACAATGTTGGAACTTGCATCTTAGGCGTTTTTGTGTTCTTTGGCTATAATCTTGTATTGAGTACAGTTCCTATTAAGTGTTTCAAAGCTTGTAATACTTAATTTTATTCTGAATAGTATTCTTTCAAGGTATGCTCGCAGATGTCTAGAATGTGTGGAAGGTACATGGGGGAAAAATTAAGAAAATGGAACTTTGTGCATATATATTACTGCCTGTCTGTGTCTGACAATTCTCCCTCTGATCATATTAGAAGAATACTTTATTTCTGCTCACTTCCAATCATGTGTACTAAGCTTTGCTTGCAGCTTTCAGCAGAGAAGCAGCCTTTTTCTTCTCTTCGAAAGTCTGTATTTCTGTTAGTGAGAATTACCTTTGCTTTAATGGGAACAGAAACAGACTTAAAAGAGGTCAGAAGTCACTAAAATACTGATTATCCCGTTGGCTTGAATTAATTTTTGTTGAGTAAGGTCCATGAACATGATACAGTATATCAGTTAACAATTAAACAGCAGCAAACCAAAGAGTTCTTAGAGTAGGTGTGCGTAGTGGTTTTCATTAGCGGTTTTAAGCTTGATTAAATGAGCAGACAACTTTTCTACAACTTACCTCAGTTAAGCAACTTAAAGTATCATTCTTTAGATGGACTCAAAAGAGGACAGGTACATAAGGAGACAGGAATCTTCATTCTTCAGTCTACTGCTTTATACCTACCTATTTGTTTCATGGATAATCACAATTTCCATTCATAAATGGAATACCCCAGTTGTGATGAGGTCAGATATGATACCTCCTTTCGATGGTTAGGGATGGTGCTCAGAGAGGAATAGTCTTCTAACACTGTGGACTTCCGTATCTCCCAGTATCGTCAGCTTGAAGTAACACTTTTGGTGTTGATGGGCTTTTTGGAGTGTCAGGTGGTACACCTTGTGGTTGCTGTGTATAATCACAAACAATGCCCTTAATGATGTTGCAAGAAACTGAAAACTACTGGGTTACCAAGTGTGGGTAAATCTGGCTACTTTGGGGAAGAAAAAAATAAAATGTTTTGCCCCAGAAAGTGAGAATGCTTAATCTTGCTGTTGAGATCCTGGGAAAATTGGCTGTAAAAGCTGCCAGTTCTCTCTGGAACCATCTGGAAGGATGTTTCCATAAAGAGTAACTGCTTTATTAGCCTCTGTGCTATTGTAATTAAACTCTGCACTGGGTTGCCAGTTGCAACACTGCACTATAAGCAGAGGGAAGGAGGGAGAGTTTTAAAAAAAGCTGTAAAATGGCTTGAGCTTTTCTGGACCTTTTTACATCTTGGAAAAAAGTTATATTAGCATGAAGGAAGCTTCAAACAAGAAAGGAACTGTATAGATAAAAGCAACTTCTTGGAAGGGTGGTGGCAGTAGATGTTTTGCTTCCCCTTCCTTCATTTGTTTTTAGTGTTTAATCTCTTGAAGTTACCTGCTGATTGCCTTGTTTTTGGTGACTGCCTTCATTGCTCAGTATGCTTGATGGCAAACCCATACATGGAGGAAGTAGGTTGAGGAGCTAACTCTCAAGAGTGATTATGGTGGGGAGAAAAGACATTTATTAGAATATATCCCCTTTTGGAAGCAAACAGAACTGTTTAATAAAACAGATCAGGATACAGAATTTCCCCTACTTGTGTAACGTTATCAAAAGTACGAAGATAAAGTTGACATTTTGTGGATAGAGGAGGACCAATGACAGCATAACTGAACCTGTTTTCCCGGTGTTACTGAAACGCTGCAATATTTAAAAAACTACACAGGTTTATACTTCAGTAAGCTATCACTGCACCGAAGATCCAGAACTTATACAGGCAGAATGTGCTGTTCCAGAGCCCATGCAATCGTCTACTAACAGTCCACAAAAGGTAAGTGCTTTTCTCAAAACTGTAATGTTTTTTTGTCATAAATCCTATTCCCAGAAACTTGCACATGAGGATTATGTGCCTTGGTGAAAAGGGCCTCTGACCAGTATCCTAGAAATTAAGGTTATAGTTGCCACTTCAGCCAGTTGCTCAATCTACTGTATCTGATTTCAGTGTACAACTTCAGAAGCCTCACATGTTTCCTCGAAACTGTTAGTGCTTGTCTGTAGTCCTGAGGGCTGTATGAAATGTGTATTCTACTTCACTTAAGTACAATGTTGTTTTTAAGTGACAAGGCTTTATTTAATCTTCTGAGAATTACAGGGGAAATTGCAGGTACTGAAAAAGGTTAGGTAGCACTGCCTGCTATCTTAAGCAGATTTATTTTAAGCTTCAAACATCTGAATCAGTAATGTTTTACTGCCTTCTTCACTTCCTTTTGTGGAAGGAGACCCCCGTTTGGCCAACAGTTAGCTCTGAATTCTGTTTTCTAAAGGAGACTTAATTTTTCAGCTGTCTGAGTATTCCACAACTGAACTCATTAGAACTGTTACATTCTAACATCTAAGGGGAATAATAAGTTACCAAGATTAAAAGATTTTAAAAAAAAGACAAAAGAGCTCAGGAAATGTAAGGTAGTTGAGAGGAATACTGAATGCAAAGTAAACACTGTGGCACCCACATTGCTAGTAGTGGGCTAAGAAAACCAGTGTTGCTGTAGATGGACCTATAACTGTATTTCAGAAGTCTGTGGACAGGAGCATACAGACAGTAGTGTCCTGTCTGTTTAATCCCGAGAACCGTCTGAGGAACACCTTTGTATCACAAGAAGACTACTTTAAGGTATGTAGTGAAAGCAAAATGAAATCCCTAAAACACAGCTGACCTTCAATTTGTTCACCTGCAGGATACTATAAAGATAAAGGGATTCATATCTAGAATGCCATTTGAATTTTTTTCTTTCTTGTGTGTGCTTTGAGATGCATTGGTTTGGCGCTCAGTTGCTTATTGCTGGAAACAAGTGCTGATTTTGGATTCAGTGGATTTAATCAAGACAGCAATAAAAAAATCGCTGAACAGTCGACTTGCAGACATCTAGAGCATAAGGCTGGCTAATAATTTCTCAATGACAAATTGGTGAAGGGGCAGTGGGTTACTCCTTAGTTTGGATAGAGGATGTTGAGTATGAGCCTTGATAGTCTTTATACCAGTTAAAGTACGTGCTGTGGATGGTGGCTCTTAGTGTAAAATGTCTGTGACTAGCCAATAAACTGTAGTCCAGGTTGGCAGCTGGTGGTCATATTTTTGCTGTATGTGTTCAGTCATAGTAGAATTGCAGTTTCTGATATTGCAAGCGGTGTTTAATTTCTGTTATATATTAAAGTTGTATTTAATGTTATATTTGCTTCCTTTTCTAAAAGGACAGACATGTGAACTGGGCACATGTACTTTGAAGCAGGAATACAGAAGCTGTGTTTATCGGTTTTGGAGGGGGATGAATAGAGTACAGAATGTCTTGAGATACTTTTCATGAAAACTTCAGTTGCTTTATTCTAATATCTAGAAATTTTTTTCCCCTGTCTTTTCTCCTATCCCATTCCAGGAGAGGAAGGCGCATCACTTCAGAAAAGGAAGAGCAGTACTGAAAAGTGTTTGATCAACAAAGACTTTAAAGTATCTAAATTCATTAACTTGATGTTACTACAGTTCAGTTTAACCATATAAGCAGTATAACATTTTTCAAGTTGAATTTTGTGTTCCTATTCTACCTGTTTCAATGCAGTTTTTGCTTAGAGTAGTTTGAAGTTTAAAGTTCTAAGAGTTGATAAACTTCAAGGTTTTATTAATTGTTTGCATGCTTTCCCTGGTAACTAGCTGGAATGTTAGAGTTTATATGGGAAAAACACTCTTGGTTCATTGCTGCATGTGGTTTTTCTTCTGAGCTTTAAGGTACAGTTTGCATGTTACACTTAGTTTTTCTTGAACCACAATTTAAGTGACTAATACTGACCAGTTGCCTCTTGCAGTTTAAAAATGGAAGTAGTTATTTACCCAAGAGATTGTATTTTAAAACTGAGCTCTTAATCAGTGGAACAGAAGATGTCAAGTTGTAACTCAGCTGAAGCTATTTAAGTCATGGTTGTCTTTAGACTACCTAATCAATGTGGTTATGTTCACTGATGACAGTTCATGTACCTGTCTTGAGCTTCACTACTAGTTTTGGGGAAGTAATTAAGAGAATCCTAAAATTCCTATATGTAACTTAAGATGCAAGAATGTAATTAGCTGTATTGGCTACTCAGTAGAGTATGCATTTTTACTTGAAAAATTTTAACAATACCTGTATGTTAAAATTGTGAGAAAACACTGCATTTAAGATATGCCTTTGTTACATGATGCAAACTGTTAATCAAAGAATATCTGTAAGCCTATTTTATTATTTATGTAGATTTTAGTTGTGTATTTTGAAACAATTAAAATAAAACTTTTATTTTGACCTGGATTCCCGAACTTCTACTGACATGCTAATATAATACTAGAGTTAATTTTAAGCTGCCTTGAGAAAGACATACAGCATAATAAAGATTTATTGAAGGTGTTGAAGATTTATTACCCTATATGAGAATTCCAGTTACTACAAATTCGTAGTAAGAAACTTCATTTTGTAGTAGTTATTAGCTGCAGTTTTGAAAGAGTAGAACTGAGAACTGTATTCAGTCTTGTATGTTGGGTTCTACTCTGCTTTTCTCTTCCTACTCCGACACCTCTGTCTCTCCAGACAGAAAAGGAAATTATGCCTCTCTTGTTGAGGATGTATACATGAGTTTCAATAGGATTGCATGTTCAGCTTTGTATTTCCAGAAGGTTTAGAAGCGGTAATGGCTTGGAAAAAGACTTACCCAGAAGTAGGTGTTAGTGAAATGTATACAAGGGAACTGAGTTGCTACAGACTTGGACATTTAAGGGAGTATGGCTGCAGCATGGAAAATGTGCAAGGACTGCTTCTCAGAAGTGTGCTAGATGGAATTTTATTAATGAAGGAAGGGTGGTGGAGGGGAGGAGGAATAGAAATGACTATAGATTTTGAAGCCACTTTATACAGAATTGTACCAGTGTTCTGATAGCATAAATTGACCTGAAAAAGCAAAGCTGTTAATCTTTTCTCTGCTCAGACTGTTCTGTATCACTACAAATAGTGTTAAGTGTTCCTGTAATATCAATTTGCCATGTTTTTCTTAGACTACTGTTTTAAAGATAGTAGCTTGATAATACTTAAATTCTGTTACCACCTTCTTTATGAGTTGTTTTGTTTTTTAATCTTACACAGTTAAACTCAATATTTAAAAAAAAAAAAAATCTGAAGTTTTCTGAATATCAGGACTCTTTCCTTTGCAACTTTTAAGTACCTAAACAGCCTACTTGGGCTGTTAAAGCTGTGATGTCAGTTTATTGATAAAGGTAATTGTTTCTTTGCAAATGCAGATTTCATTTTGGCTTAATGTTCTAGTTGGCTTGATTGCCCTGGGATGTATTTGAGGCTTTATGCTGTAGCTGTAAGAAAACATGAAGTGCCTATGTGAAGAGTCTCAACACCAAAAGGAGATAAAACAGAAGATATGTACATAGAGTGCATATTTTATGTTTATTTGACCAAGTGTTACCCATAGGACCATCTGGTGAGCGAGTTGATTGTTCAGTATGTTTGAAATGCCGGTGCTAGATATGAACTGTTCTTCCAAGCATGCTGAGAAGGCTTATCACAGTGAAATGCATAGCCCAGGCCTTATGAGTGTCATTTATTTTCTCTTCTGTTAGATCATGTTGTGCTGGTTTTGTTAGCCATTTCTCACCCGTAGGAAACTAATTTTTTTGTTCCCGTCTGGGAATTGTACATTTTGTGGCATATGCCAGTAAACGTAACAAGTTATAACTAAGAACATGCATTTCTAATGTTCTTTGGAAGTACCCTATAAGCATAACGCAAAAACAGTAGGTAAATCTCTCTTGTGTTGCATTCAGAAAGTTGAAACATCTGTTTAATATGGCTGTAGCTGAAGGCATTTCTGAAATAGGTGCACAATTGGAGCTTCTTGCAAACTTGTACCTCTTGTATTATCAAATCAAGTGGACCATGTTAATTGTGAACCTAGTACGCAGTAGTGAGTTCTTGTGGATCTGCCTTTGCTTGCACAGAGTACATACATTCTGTCTGGGACTTGAGAGCGTACAAGTCTCCTTTGAATATTAAGACAGCTTTTTGACAAAAGAAACAATTGTTTAGACAACACAGAGAAATACAATGCTTGCTTTTACTTGGTATTACAAAGCTATGATACTTGTTTGTTTTATGGTTCTTACTACAGTGTCCCAGGGAGCTGCTTGGTGCTGTGGCCTTTTCATACTCTTCTTCCAAGCTTTGCCACCTGACAGAATTATTCTTGGAATGAGACAGCCAGCCAGATGGTGTTCTTGGATCTCCATTAGAATGATTGTCTGGCACAGACACTAATTCCCTGTCAAAACAGAAATAATTTTTCCTTCTAGGTATTTGTGTGCTAAACCAAGATGCTGAATTCTGTCTTACATGAAGGTGATCTGATCTTGAATGCTACAAAGAAACAAAAGGCTTTTCCCTTAATTGTATTTCACAGGGTTTTCTTTTGCATGCCTTAAAAAAACCTCTGTTCCATTAAGTCCTCTAACAGGTATACAGTCTACATGCCTTGCAGAAGTGTCTTGGTAAACTGGTGTTTTCGGATGGATGTTGTATAATTTTAAAGCTGTAATGTCTGCCACTTTCAGTGTAGCTGAGAAAAAAACCAAAAAAAACCCGCCCAAAACATCCAGACTATAGAGAGTAAGTATCAGGGTTTCTTCAGACTAAACATGCATCTCAAGAAAAAGCTTAGGTAGATTTACAACCTAGATGGGTTCTTACTCTAAAGTTTGGAGTGAACTTTACTTTAAACTTTCTTTGGGGGTTAGGGGAAGCACACTGTCACTGTAACCTTATTTAAGAAAGAAGGCAGCAGCTGAGTTTACAAGGGCCTTTGTGTTGCCCCAGTGATTGCTCTGGCTTTAGTTACTGTGAATAAATTCAAAGTTTTTGTTTTTTTTCCCCAGTAGTGGGAACTTCTGTGTACTTGATGCTCAAGACAAACATGGCAAAGGACTGTTCATTCTTTTAGCTTAAGGTTGGGAGGCTCTATAGTCAATATAGAAATGAGGAGGCGAGGTTTTACATTTAAAAATACGTTACTGTAAAATATGATATCGGAGCTGAAAATAAGGAAGTATCTTTATCCATACAGTAACTGTTTTGGGACTAGCAGCATATCTAAAATCACAAAAACCCTCTCAAACCCTCTGAATACATAGTCCAGTAAAGATGCATACTGCAGTCAATATATTTCTGATATAGTGGAATATTAGAGGTACTGCTTGTGAGACAGTACTCTACCTATGGGTCTGCAACACTCCTCTACACTTCTTGGGGGCTGTGTTTGTCATTGTGCCCTCTAAGCTCATGGCTGTTAACCTGTTCCTCTTGGTACTTCTGCAAGTCAGGTGTTCAGTGTGGTGTTTGAACTATCAAGGGGGCTGCTTTCCTTTTCCCATACCGAATTCAAGGTAAGTCTGGACTTGCCCTCTGTGTGCTTTCTGTCTTAAACTTAAAGGAATAATATTTTGCTGAGTGATTCCTTTTTTTGGCATGAAGTACCTCAGCCTTTCACTCATCCTTTGTCACTGTTTCCCTCCACATTCAGTAAAGGATGGAGATTCTCCTTAGCCTTCCTTTTGTTGCTAATATCTTTATAGAAATATTTTTCTATTGTCCTTTTAAGGCAGTAGCCAGACTAAGTTCTAGTTGGGCTTTGGTCCTTCGAATTTTCTTCCTGCAAAGCTTTGTGATATGCCCTTAAAGTATCTTCCTTTCTCTTGCACTCCCACTAGGGTGGAAATCTCTGAAGGTAATGTCTTTCATTACTGGAAGAAAATCCTCTTCAGACTTGTTGGGATTTGTAGGACAATGCCCCGTTGCAGTGAGCAGCTGCCCTGCGAGTTGGAGGTGGGTTTCAAGTCTGTCCCAGATGCTGATTTTGGTATCGCTGTTGGAGGGCTCTGATACTTAGTGCTGCATAAAGAGATCGTACTGTAGTTGTGAGATGTCAAATGGCAGTTAAGCTGAAAACATCATTGATCAAGGAATGTGTATATATAGTATATAGACAAAACCTCACATTGTGAATAAGATTTCCCTTGCTGTCCCTTAAGTTAAGGCTGTTAATTACCTTTATTTTGAGCAAATACACAGAATTAATTTGCTTATAATACCAGAGTGGGGAAAAAAAAAATTAAACAGGAAAAAAGTAAACTTTTCCTTTTTGTTAGATGTTTGACTTGTGCAGATAAGTTACTGATACAGCACTAAATGTTAGGAATGCTAATTGAGGTTGCTCACTTAGTGCTCATGATTCTACTTTCCCTAGTATAGAGATCTTTATATGTAGTTAAGCAACTTACTTGCTGAATCTTTTCTAAGGAAAAATGTTGCAACAACAGATCTTTACTGGTAAGACACTTCCTGTAGACAAAATCCAGCATTTATTTTTGACAGGGAAATAAGTGTGTGTGGTCCTTCTATTTGAATGTTACAATAGCTTTCATAAAACTTAACTTGTCAGTTGTGGTTATCTTACTGTTGTGGTAGTTATTTCATGACTTGGGAGAGAGCCAGACTCTGAAATTACTTGTTTTCTTAGGTAGTCTGTGGTAGTTCCATTAATTAAGTGTAATTCTGTTAACAGGTTTTAAAAACAGATTTATTTTTCTTTTCAAAAAAAGATGAAAAGGATCAATAATGGTGGAGTTTCAGAAATGATATTTTAGTGCTATGTTGCCTGTTAGTAAATTGTGAAGTCTGGGCTGATGAGCTTTGTTTTGCTGTGGTTTCTGGGGACTTGGTAAGGTGCACAGCAGTTAGGAATGGTAGGCTACTAGAAAATGAGGAGCTGCTGTGCTGTGTGACAGTTCATACCAAAGCATGCTTTCCTCACACCAAGGCAGTACTAGACATGTCTGCTGGTGTGAAAGAAGCCTGAATATGGATTTTTTTGACTTCTCTTGCTACATGTAAATTGATTTGCTCAGCTTTTAATAAGAGTGTTTTAGGCAGTTGATTTTATGCGGGAATATCTGCAAGAGGTTCAGGAGTCTCAAGCCAGGGAGTCAGTGGATTGAAATTGAAGGGAATCCTGGAACTGACACCTTAGGAAATCCTTGTATGTCCAGGGAAAGGACACTTTCTAGGTTCCTGTGTGAATTCAGCTGCAGAAACATTTCATGTCTCGGCATAGCTGAGCCAAGTGTCTGACTCCATTTCCCTGAGCTTGGGGGGATGGATGTGACAGGCAGGCACATCTGCTTCCGAAAAGTCCCTTACTCGTGCTCTTTCAAATTATTAAGCAGGCCCTAAGCTCAGGCCAGCACTAACTGCAAGCAGAGCTTCTTCGGCCAGGTGAGGTTTAGTTACTAAGTAAGGAGTAGAGAGTACTCATTCTTTAAAATAAGGTAAGTTTTAAAACTGTTCTTTCAAATGGCATTCTCAAATGAGACAAATGTTTTTACATTATAAGCCTTGGCTTCTGTCTCTTCTCCTCTCCTAGACTCTTTGATCTATTTTTTGGAAACTATACCTGAATATAACATAGCCCAGTATGGTGACTGAGCTGGGTGCAGCTGGTGGTGTAGGAATTATTACAGATTAAAGGTACATGAAGAGTTCACTGGTTTTGTAGTATTTCTTATTCACATTATGCTTTGTGTGATCAATCTGGATGGGTATTAAAAAAATATAACATAGCCCAGTATGGTGACTGAGCTGGGTGCAGCTGGTGGTGTAGGAATTATTACAGATTAAAGGTACATGAAGAGTTCACTGGTTTTGTAGTATTTCTTATTCACATTATGCTTTGTAATACTTCAGTGTGATCAATCTGGATGGATATTAAAAATCTTAGGCTAACATCTGTTTTATAACCATCTAGGTTCTATTTTTGTATGTTAATCTTCACACTGTGGTGGACCCAGCTGTGCAGTCCATGTTCCACATAGAATTGTACCAGTTGCCATGACAGCATATAACTACCTACTGGTGACAGAATAATAGGCATGTGACTTCTTTGATAACTGTCACGATGTAATTTAGTCATCAGCCAGCAGGTGGGGCATTAAGCTAACAAAAAGCCTACCAAATACTGTAATTTAGAAAACATTTCTGTTGTGGAGCCCTACAGTCTGTCTCTTTTACAATAAAAGCTGTCCATCACAGAATGTAGCAGTTCTTGTTGTAGGCTAATTAATTTCTCTGTTGAATACAGCTGTAAGAAATGCAGTGAAACTGCTTTGTAGGTTACCAGAGGTTGTCTTACAGCGTGTGGTGGGTTTGGCAGAAAGGCAGGGTTTGTTAGCGTGTTTGATACTGGTTCTGGGTATATTGTCAGGACGGAGCGGGGCACTCCATAGGGAAGCAGGACAGGGAAGTTGAAACTGTTGATGTATCCAGTGGCTGAAAAATTCCTGTTGTCTTATTCGTAACTCTTCTCAGTTCTTCTCTTCATTTGTACAGTGCTTACAAATCAATTCTGTAAATGAACTTGACAGTATTTCAAAGGAATGAAAGTCAGGAAAGGCTTTGGTGTCCTCCTTTCTGCTTTCAAGAAGTCTAGTTTATTCTGCAATCCCAAGAATTTGAGAAATACAAAACAGTAAAAAGAAAAGCCTGTAGTGATACTGAAATCTTAGTATATTCTGAGTGTATTCATTTAGCTTTCTTCTCTGTTCCGTTTATTACAGAGGTAGGGTTGAAATGCGTAAGAACACGGGCCACTTCTTTAAACTGAATACTCAGTCTGGATTTCTGTGTTCTTGTAAGTGGAACACAGTAGTTGGCAATGGATGGGAACTCAGCTATGTGGTTTACCTTTGCTACCAGTGCATAGTGATACCTGCTATTTTCTGTGTTTCCTAGGACCAGATCTCTCTGGGTTGGTTGGAGGAGGTGCGGCGGTTATCTAACAGAAATTGTGGGTAACTTCATTTTCAGTTGCTGTGTCTGCTTCCCCTAGGGAATTATGAGCTCTCCAAAATGTTTGCTTTCTTGGGTGACATTTTCCAATACAAATGATGCTTCATGGCACCGTATTACGAAACCAACAGTGAACAAACTAAGAAAAAAAGTTAGGGTTCACTTACATATTTGCTTATCTTGTTATTACAGAAGCACCACTAAGAAGTGAAAAATAATAAACAGTTACTTTGCTGAGTTAATACATTTGGTGGTGACCCTTAAACAATCTTAGTTAAGAACTGCTATACTTGTCCAGATCAAGGTTTGTCTAGTCCAGTATTGTTACTGGAAACTTGTCTGTAAATGGAAAAGCAAAAAGGCAAGGAAATAGATCTTCAAGAATATGCTCAGCTTCTGGCAGCTTGTGCATCAGGATTTCTGAGCTTGTCTTTGATCCTTTTGGTATATATTGAACAGAGTAGCAAGGCAGGCTGTACTAGAGTATTTTGCCACAGTGTTGTAGAATGCAGTTATAAATAAAGGGAATTACATTTGCTGTGGGAGTCCTGATGTTTTCATCCTGGACTTTTTGGACTTAGTAATGCTTTAACCTAAATAACAATCCATTACCTTGCAATAAAGCTGTTACTTAAAAAAAAATAATCTAGGGTTCTTTAACAGATTTTCTGCTGTACTGAGTGTTCTGAAAATACTTTAAATTCTGTATTAAAAAAACTCCAACCCTGTGATGGAACTGCCTATAAAGAAGGCAGTAGTAGACAATACTATGTACTTATACCGAGAGCTCTCCAGAAGTACTCAGTATTTGTTGTGAATATGGTAGTTTCAGGTGCTGTATACATGCTGCTTAACCAGCCAAAAATATCCTGTATGCAGAATTGGAAACAGCTCCTGAGGCCACAGGTTGTGTCCAGACAAGCTAAATCAGGGAAGTTCTAGTGTATATGATAGAGCATTGTTCTAGTAACAAATGTAGGGGACATACGTAGGTAATGATGACTGACTATATCCTAAAGCTTTGAGTTCTTGGCAGCAGATCCTGTTACAGCTGCTGGAGTGGTCTCTTAATCCAAGTGGCAGGGGTCTGTGTTTTGGCAGCAGATGATGTATTATCTCAAACTAGCCTGCTTGGCTTGTAATATGCAGCTTCTTCAGAAACTATAAAATTAATGTTTCTTTGTTCCCTCACATGTGTACAAGCTAAGGATGAAACACAATTGTATTGCGGTGCTGTTAATTATTTTGGAAAGAATGCTTTTCAGCTTGGAAAGCAGAAATCTCAAACTTAGTTGGACACAGAGTTCTGGCTCTAGTTTAAGCATAGGAGCGGTTAAGAGGATTGACTGAAATATCTGTTAAGTGCCCGTTGCAAGTCACCGTGAGAAACAGACATGATCTTTGTCTTGCCTTATTCAAGAGCAAAGTTTGTTTTACTTTGGTCTGAATTAAATCACATGGAGAGTTGGACTTCAGTCTCTTTGGCCTGTTAGGAAACTTAAGTTTGAAAACTTGATTTTTGTTGGTATTTAATTTTAAGACTCTCACTACCTACTCTTTTGATCATGTGCGCTGCACTTCATACCTAGTGATAAAGAGAAGGTGGAGCTGGTGGGGAAAATGGAGTTCCTGTGACTAGTCACGAATGCTACTGATGTTTTCTTACTGTATTTGTTGGCTATGACAACAGGGATACACTTTAAATATACATACTAAACTGTAAGGTCAAGGATGAAACTTAATGGTTTTATTTTACAAATACTGTTTCCCAACTGCATTGCATAGCAGAATAAGGTTTCTGAAGACTTGCAGCAGGTTTTGTACCTTACCATTGCAGAAGACTAAAATAGTACAGAAAATACCCGCTTTTGCTGTTACAATAAGTTAGTCAGCTAAAACGTTTGTTTATTAGTACATATTTATAAGTGTACAGATAACATCAGACAAGCTTAGGTTTTATTGTATCTTTATGGAAATGCTAATGAGTATAGAGTCCATATTTGCCTTGTTCTAATGCTAGTCAGTTTGTTAAACAGTTTGTCATGTGTTCAAGCAACTTCTCTTGAACACTGTTGGCTTTCTGTCTCTGGTGTCACAGATTATAAAGTTCTGCATGCTGAAATCACTTTCATAATGCAACTGCCTAGATCAGTATGGTTTTATAGTTTTCAAAATCTGAAACTAATGTGTAGCTCCTCCACTCATGGTTTTTTTTCTTGATAGCTGGATCACTTTGGAGAAGGCTAGTCCTGTCCTGTACTGTTACTACCAGTTAGATCTAGTATAGAAAGTGCTTTTTGATACTCATTCTTTATACTGCTTGTTAGGAGTCTGGGTTAGATTGTGGTCCTTCTGTCTTGCCAGGCTTTATCTTATTAGCTATACCTGATCTAGTTACGCAATGAAGATATCAGAAAAGTCTTGCACATTTTACTCTGGAGGGTAAAGCACTATTTGAAGACTTTAAGGTCTGAGTAGTTTAAAGAAAACGTAGAGGTAGGGTGGCTCAGGTGATAACTTCTGGATTATAAAACCTATTAATGCATTCAGTATACACAGTTCACCTACAGCTGGTGTGAGATCCTAAGTTTGGGAAAAGGATTAGTTCATTACAGCCTATTTTCTCATTCAGTAAGCATCATACTACTTCAGTAAGTTAGTTTTCACCTGCAGATTGGGAATCTGTTCTGCTGAGCCGATGAATTTGTAATTGTTGGACGATTGGCTGTGCATTTTTAACTGTGGTGCAGCATGCACAGATTTT
>NW_009631039.1:0-15008 GCF_000690535.1 Cariama cristata | reverse complement strand
AATCTATTAATAGTATTATAAAAATCCTTTTACAAGAATACAACCTATGGACCAGATCTCAAAGCCTTATGGTGCCACCAAGTCCCAGAATAGTCAGTGGAACTCCAGCAGTCATAGGTGTTACTCGAGTTGAACTGGTTGCGTTACAGGAGCCTAGGAGAGTACAGCAGTTCATTGAAGAAGGAGATGGAGAAGTTCCTGTTTCAGAAACACATACTGTTTCCATATAAAAATTCATAGAATTTAGGGTCAGATGAGACCAGTAGATCATACAGTCTGATATCCTGTTTATTATTGCTACATTTTATGGAATTGCCTCTGTAATGAACCCAATAACTTGTGTTTAACTAATTTATACATTCCATTTGATGAAACTATGTCTTCTGGAAAGGCTCACTGTTGTGATCTGAAAACACTGAAGAGGTGGAAACCCCCCTATTTATTTGGAAATCTCTTTCCAAAGTAACTATTTCTATTAATTTGTGTCTAGGAAAATTTCCATCTCTTATGCTGAAAGTCTTGTTATAGGGAAAAAATGAGACATCTTAAACATAAAGGCAAGGATTTGTTGTTAGTGTAATTGCTATCTTATCAATCTAATCACAGAATTAGTTTAGATTTTCTGTGTAATCAGTATTGCACAGAAAAAGAGGTAAGAAACAAAATATCACAATAATATAGTTAAAATTACTGTACCAAAACTTCCTGGCATCGGCCCCTTCTTCAGATTTTACACTTACTCTTCCATTGCCGCCCTGGGTCCCAAAGTCAACGCCTTCCATCTATGGATGGGTGTTGTGAGATGTCAGCATCTTGAGTCTTCTCCTGGGAGGAATATGATGATGAAATTAATGCTTTCATGTCCCAGAATGAGGAAGAAGCTTTGGGCCATTTTTATGTTTGGTAACATGCTTTCCACTGTGATCTTTCTTCTGCGGTCTGCAATTCCATGTAATGTCCAAATTGACTACATATGGAGCGTTTTTACTTAATGTTGAACATTTTCTTTTGGTTGTCTTTGTTCCCTAAAACTAGCTTTTCCCAGCTCCAGATCTGGGCTTTATCTGGTCACTGGAGGGCCATTTACAGCCACATGTCCTCCAGTGCCAGTCTCTGCCCCATCTCCTATCATCCCGTGCCTATACTCCCTTACACTACAACCTGTGCCTCCACTTTTGAGACCTGTCATACCAAGCCTGTAATCCTCTACCCCATATCATTAAATTAGAGATTTGCATGGCTTTGTTAGATGCTTAATTATTCAAAGAATAACGATACTCACTTGGCTTCTTGGACCAGAGTTTTTTTATCGTGCTAAACATGCATCACTGTATTAATTCTACTGCAGTTGTGAAGATTCACACAGCCTGTGGGTCTGTCTTGGGAGAAAGAAAAGTCTTTGAATACACATTAGAAGCCTTTGTTTTGTACAGTTCTTTCCTAATTTTTCATCTTCCTTTCCCTATATTTGCTTTTCTTTATATGCACGGCAAGATTTAATATCAATTTTGCATCTAAAAAAAGCAAGTTATCCTTTCTCCTTTACTTTGTGACCCCTAATCTACCTGATAATATTTTTAGTTTGCTGTGGGAACAGTTAGAATAGTCTGAAGCAGCACCTTTCTACACTGTTCTACAACTTACTGGAAAGAAGCAATTTGTATGATTCTTCTCAAATATCTTTCCAGTCAGAAGCTGGATAAATGAGTTCTTACAAGTGTTTGAGTTATAGCAGAGATCTGATCAAGGGGAGAAAAAAAAAAAGGCAATCCTATGCATGTGTGAAACTAGGAAAATCCAAGTTTCAGAAATGATTGCATTTACTGGGCACTAAACTTGAATCTTTAATATTTCTGGCCATTACATTCTAATGCTCCTGCCATTACCTGTGGTTTTCCCAGAGACTCAGTGTTACATTATGGCATATATAACCAGGTTGTGTTCACCACCCCATCAGTGGGGCAAATGATGTGATATCTCTGCTGATGCACAAAGAATACGCATGTATTTTACATTATTTGATGTAGTTTAGTGAAAGAACCTACTATTTGCAATTAAGATAAATTACTGTTTTGCCATTAACAATGCTGATGCTTCTACGTCTATCTGACACTAGCTTCATGAAATATAGTTATCAAAACTTGGTGGGTAGGACATGTGGCAAAATAATAACAGAAAATAAGTAATCATTTTAGTATTTTAATTAATTTGATATTTCAACTATTTAAGTGTTTAAGTATTTCAATTATCTGGTATATTAATTGCTTCAAAAATTCAACTTGACTGGAGTTTTCTGAAACTGTAATCCAAGGGGGAAGACACAAGGACAAAGAAAAGGAAGAATGAGGGCAGCATCTGTAGAAAAAGATAACGAACGATGGTCAGAATCCTACTGATTAGGAGACTCAGGTAGGATTTGGAAAAGAGAAAAAAAGTCAGGTGAAAGTAGAGAGTTATTTAAAACTCTAATCACTTCATGAAACATGAAAAAAAAAAAATTGGTAGGCGATTTATACAGAATGAGGAAAGTCACATATTGAGTTACCTTAAAAGACAAAACCATCTTTTTTTTCTTTGTTTGTACAGTACCTGACACAATGCTGTCCTCTGATAGGACTCAGTGACACAGGGCTAACAAATGGAAAACACAGAACATGAAACCAGGAACTACCTTGCTTATGTCTCTTGTTTCACAGACGTAGAAGTGTTAGACTGCAGTTTAACAACAGATCTGGCTCCAAGGGTCCTTCTTTAAAAACCTGGCAGAGCACTTCCTTCCTATACAATCATCTTGCAGCTCAAAGCTGCCAATGGTAGCTTGATGTCATTCTTTTACCATCAAGCACCATAAAAAAAACCCCCAAACAAGTCGCCTGGTCTTCGGAAAGATGTGTAGAACTAGAAAAAATACCCTGAAATCTACCAGAAACCCTGAAGTGCACTGTGAATTATTAGGGTTAACCTATAAAAATGAACTTACATGTCTATGTCTGATTGCAATCAGATGTTTGGTACTGGGAGATCCTGTGGCGCACAGACCTGGTACTGATGACAGTGGGGGCCGTAGCCTGATTATGGGACAGAAGCTGAATTCTATTTTGAATTAAGCCTCTGCCTTTACACCTCAAAGAGCAAGCCAAACTTCAAAAATTAAAAAAAAAAAAATCTAAAGCAACCACGTTAACAAAACACCTCTTCTCAACATCTGAGGACAGAAAATAAAGAGCAATAAGGGGTTTATTAACATTCTTTAGCCATTTCCAGATGGGAATAGTTTGGCTATTCTACCTGTATTTCAGGTAAAGAACATTTTCAAAGAGCATTTGCTCTTTAATTGCAAAATAGTATAGTGTATGGGTGAGTGTGCATGAGTGTGTGAGCAGGTGAGTGTAAGCACATGTGCAAGAGAGGAACAGATGGGTATTATGAAACCCAAACTCTAATACAAAGTCTCATAATATTGGACTATGAATTTTTCAGATTCTGTGGCTTGACATAAAGTATTTGCAAGGTCATGATGCAGGATAATTATATCTGCAGTTAGAAGAGCTTTTCTGATAATAAAAGATTATTTTATTTGAAGTTTATTTCTGAAAGGTCTTATCATAGTATTTTTTCACATTACTAATTACACTCCTTACTCGAACCCTGCTGATTAGGAGTTGAGAACTGACTGACAGGAAGAAAAGCAACTATGAACAATGTTCCAATACAAGGATATTTTATCATTTTGATCCCAAATGCACATGCTAAAAGCAGCTAAAATACCTCTATGAAATCAATATCTAAGGCCAAGCTCTGCTCTCAGTTTCACCAATGAGTCCTTTCTCATGCTGAATGAGAAAATACATTGAAAATTTGTAAGAGAGATGTATTTTAAAAGTCAGAGCAAAAAGAGATAACAGGAGGTTTCTATGTTTGCGCTTTAGTTTTACAGTGCAACCTGCTTATTAAATGAGTATGGTCATGCTAAATCAGGGAAGATAAATCAGGAATGTATGAAGATTCGTTTCTGTGGGAATTAAAAATATGAATAATTGTTTAGAACAATCTAGCTCACTTTTCTTAGTAGTCACCTGTTTTTCTTTCAAGTTCTGAATATTTACTTCCTAGATGAAGTTTTAGCAAACATAACCTTGTGTCCTGAAGTATACAGCAACATTTCACTCTCCAGAATTTCACAACCAGGAGTGACCTTTTGATCCTGTAAACAATATCCAAGGCACCAGAAACAGCTCATGCTTTTCACTGGTCACCTGTGAGTGAGTGAAGGTGAGGAACGGGGTTTAGAACTTTCCTTAAGAGATGTCAAAAATATTCCCAGCGGACTGACTCTGAGATACAAAAATTCTTATCAAGTGCTGAGCGTTCCCAGCAGAAAAAGAATCAGATGACTTCTTCAACCTGGCCAAAAGGAAGAAAACCCTTGAGTCTGAATCATTAAATACACAGGTTTTATTATATCAAAATGTGTCTTTTATTATAAACTAGTGCTTAATAATTTAGTTAATACAGTTATAAATTTGAGCAAAGGTACTACACAAGCACTTGGTCTACAAAATGCACTTCAGTCCTTATTACATTCAGCTTTGTAAAATGCATTTTTAGCAAATTTTTGTACCATACTGAAACAGACATCTGTGAACTAGTTAATGAATTAAAACGTGTGTAAAACTTCATGAAAAAAAAAAAGAGTACTCTGGGCTTTGTATATAGCCTGTCTATTCAACCTGATGAAGCTTAATTCTTACATATCATGACTTAGGTTACAACCTGGCTTGCTAAAACTACTGAAGTGTTGCACTGAGTGCGTATGCTGGAGTTAGATGAAACTTCTAAACTGAAATACGGATATATTTTCAAAGCTAATTTAACTGGAGAGTCACATTTTCTCCACCCGCATTAAAAAAGTCTTAGAAGTCATATATGTACGTCTGTTTTCTTCGCTATCCTCCTTTTGTATACAACAGCAAGGCACTCTGGGAACTGCCTGGCTTGCATCTGGATTCACTACTTCTTTCTTGCCATGTTACAGTCTTCCCGTCTATTTTCACTGTGCATCAGGTGGGGAACATGTCCCTTTTCCTTTTAGTGGTCTAGCAAAGAAGAAAAAAAAAAAAAAAAAGAACTATGTCTTAAGACCATCTGATGTCAGGTAAAAAAAGAAAAAAGAAAGCCCATAAGAATTGGAAACACTTGGTTTCATTCATATCACATGTAGGTATTTGCAATGACACTGAAACAATAACAGGTATAAGAAAACCCTGTAAAAACCAGTATTCATTCAATAATACAACAAAATTTTCAAACACATAAATAATTGTAATTTCTTAAAATATTTGGTGTAATTTGTATAATATTAAAATTATAAACAATGCTGACTTTAAAGAGTTGAGTCTGAATCACTAAATACACAGGTTTTATTATATCAAACACCAGCCATATAATTTATTTAGCTTGTCCTATTCCCTCTTCCCTTCATTAGCTGTTTTTGGCACAGAGTTAAGCTATTCTACTGCAAAAAATTTTGTGAATATTTTCCATTGATGTACTAGTCTATACAAGCCAAAAACCAAAGCTGTTAACCTGTTCTGTGCCTCCAGCACTAAAACTAGCTTTAAAGTACTAGTGAGAAGAGGCAAATTTCCTATTTTTACAACTATTTCAGAATACTACTGATCTTAACAGAAAAATAGTTGGTGCTACATAAAATGCAGTGGAATTGTCCCATATTTATTGTCACACATAATTATTTGGCCATTTGTCCAACACATCCAATAAAAATCTACTATGTATCTTTTATTCACACAGTGTATATATTGTATGTGGAAACTCAGCATCCATATTTTGTTTGTTTTCTACAGCTCTCTCCAGATGATATTTGACATTTTATTGTCCTATTTTATAATTTTATTGGATGGACAGGTAATAATGACTGTACCTGACAGATACTGATCAGGTTTTGGAGTCTTACCATCAACAATGGAAAAGCTTAGCAGAAAATAACCATGTAACCCAAGATCATACATATGAAATGGATCAGCACTGAAATCGAAAATGAATGATCCATTTTTATCATATAAGAAAGGCGGATGTTAACTGTATGTCATGTATAATACAGCTATATGTATATCACATTTTAATTTTATTTGTAGTGTTTATGTATATCTTTCTACCAATATGCAATTTGGAAATCTTCTGTGGGTTTAGGTATAAATTCTGTTTTAAACTGCTTTCTCTTTATAGCGGATAGGATATTTGTGGTTTTGTTTTGTTTTTTTTTCTTGTGTGTTTGTTTTTTTTTTTACAAAGTTATTCTTTTCAAGAGCCTTCTCAAATTTCTTTTATGAAAACAAAATCTAAAAAATTGAAGAGTTATTATCATTTTGTGCTGAAAAATATATGGGCACTAGAGGGAATTTTTCTTCCCCCCTTTGCTTTTTGAGGCTGTTTTTTCCCCCTGGTTGCTTCTAACAGTACACAAAGAGGGAAATAGCTTTTAGTATTTCTTTTAATACCTGTAGCTAGCCCTCAGGACACATGGCATCATCCCAGATCCAGTTTTTCACACCACAATCAAACAAGTAGTGGAAAATTTGCTTAATAATTGTGCAACATAGAAGTAAAAGTGCTTCCCTCCCTCCCCCAGTTCTTCAGGATTTTGCCTGTCTTAAGTATAAAAGGATGGGTTTGGGTTTTAAAATTAATATTACCATTTTTCCATGTCAGAAGTGACATCAATTAGACTATACATTTAGTATAGTACTTTTTTAAGAGAGTAAAAAAAATACCTTTTTTAAGAGTAAAAAAAGTATTTTACTTTTTTAAGAGTAATGAAGTACAATACTGCAACCTTTAAATAGCTGAAACATTTAGGAAATGCCAAGATAAAACTGCTTACCCTTATTTTGGCAGCAGCTGCAAAATCTTTGCACTTCTGTAAAATCTTTATACTTCTGACAGGTTGCAAAGTTGACCACAAGATGAACCATAGGAGTAAAATAAAAAAGACACGAAAAAATGTTGGGTTTAGAGTATCTAAACTCTAAGAGTATCTAAATTCCAGGTATGTTTTGGAAACATTCAAGTATTTTGTTAAATATGCATTATTGTTAATATTTATTAAATCAATAGCACAAATAAAAGCTACTGTCTGACATGAAGTAAAAAAGCTAACAAACTTCTAACAAACTTCAATATCTTATGGTAATTTGGTGGTAAATTCTATTCAAATTTTTCTTTATGGCTTTCAGGTATAGTTGATTTGCAACACAACATTAAGAAACGTATTTTCTTGAGCTTGCAAGAAGTTATTCAATGACTAACACAACTGTACCTTTCTTTGTGGTAATGTAAATGAAGTTAACATAGGCCTTAGACTGGATGAATCCTGAATAGCCAGATTTTGTTACCTATAGCATAGTGAGGCTATTACTGAAATACAACATCCTTTTCTGATGGACACAATACAAAACACATCAACAGGGTGCTCAGACTTCAAAAGTAACTGTATAAGAGTGACTTGAATTTTTAAAACCAGCCTAGTTACAAACCTCCGCTTAATCTACATCTAAAATACTCAAGAGCAGGTAATATGAGCTGATCTTAGCCTACAAGTATTTATACATGAAAAAAAAATTAATGGGTAGATTTTTACTCCAGCACGTAAAGGCAAGCTAATACTAGAATCTAGATACACTAATAACAAGGACAGTTCAACTAGTGCACTAGCTACCAAGGAATAGACTCTTTACCTGATAAGTGTCGAAAGCAAGATTAGATGACTTCCAGAAGGCTCTGTGGCACAAGTTGCTGAAGGAGAGCAGAAGTTCAGGATGGGCAGGTCACATCTGCGCCACACAGGACAGCCCAGCTCCATCCTTAAGCTCTGCATAACATAAAAATAAATGGTGAATGCTACAGAGAACAAGAGAAAACAGTTTGATCCCAAGAACTTTCCCCCAAGCATGGTGTCTGTCTGTCTGTCAACCACCTCCCCGACAGGCAGGTGGGGGTGAATGCCCACCCGTGCAAACCAGGGATGCCTTCCTTGCCCAGTACCTGTCCTTCCCCACTCCTCCTCACATGCTCTGCCACTGCTGATGCTTCCCTGTGGACCACCTACGGTCACCTTTCCTTTGGAAACAAGTAAAGGAGTGACAGAACCTTTATGCAAGTGAGGCAGCCCTAATGCCATGTCCACAATATAAATTTAACCTTGATTAACCCTATTTAATCTTCACTTCTTTTTTGTGATCTGATTTTTCTTTTAATTTTACTCAGTTCCAAAAACCTGCCTATTTCCCTTATTGTCCCATAAGATAAACAATAAAATGGATAAAAGATAAGCAATGAAAAAGAACAAATTGTGCAGTGCTAGCAAAATGTTCTCCTTAGGAAATATTCCCACTGATTGTAAGAGACAAGAGATTTCAATTGGAGTATTGCCTGAAGAAATAACAGAGAATTAAACCCAAATAAAATAATCACATAATGCAAGTTCTCACAAGTGGAGAAATTAAATTCTATTTCAATTCTCACATGGACAGCAAAGTCTTTGTCCCACTGGTGGGCAATAGGAGTTTTGCCTTGAGTTTCAATGAATCCAAGATTTCACCTCAGGGCATTTTCTCTCATATCCTATTTATTATCTCTTTTCTGTAACACATCACATAAGTATTAGCTAATACTTACAGCCTAATGAATAATCATGTATTCTAAGACCAGATATTGCCATCCATTGCAGGCCTGTGTATGTAATGCAGTTATTTCTAAAGGAATTATGACATTTTGAAGAGGAAAAAAAAAGACAGCTGAATTCTGGCATTGAAATTAAAGGGAACAAATATTGACTGTCAGATCCTTTCCAGGAAAAGAAATCACTACATATGGTCAGCTGCTGACTCTGTCGTTTCCTAAGTTTTCCATTATACTACCTTTTTCTTTTGAGAGAGAATAAATATTCATCTAGTTGACAAATTAAGAGCTAAATTAATCCAAATAGTTTAATACAGTATGGTATCCCTCTCATGCAAGTGAAAATTATGGAGCTTTAGAGACATGTCACAGCTGATGAATTGCAATTTTAAAAGAAAACGTGATAGACTTCAGGGTTTGTTACGGTAGTAACAAGTCGGTATTTCCTTACTGCATTTAATACTTGTCAAAAAGCTATGCTTCTATTCAGCAACAATGACTTGAAGAAGGTAGTAAAACTGAACATTTTGGGGAAAATACTGCTGGACTCTCAGAGGAAAGCAATTTCTGAATAGTCTGCAGTGTATTTTACTGTGCCACAGATGGCTGAAAAGCTGTTAGTAAGTTCTTACAGTGTAAGTAGAAAGCAGCTGCAAACTTCTAGCTACAAGCTAAGATGAAATGTTTTAAGATCTGCAGATGTGTCCTGGGAAACTCAGCTTCCATAACAACAATTTTTGGTGCCATGATTATCAGGCTTTCTGCACCTCTTGATTTCTGTAGCCATTCGCTTGTGGTTGCCAGTGTAATACCTGTATTTTGACCGGCACTAAATGCTTTACTTGGGCTTGTACATTCGCACAGCCAAAGTGTTATTGGTGATTTTAGAAGACAAAGAGAAGAGTCACTAATGTATCTTAAAGCTTTGGTATTGTTATACGAGAAGGAGGATCCTGCTTTAATATTTCACCGGTTAGTAAAATTAGTAAAACACTCCTGTGCCACCGAGATATTAAAGTAGAATAAATATTTATGTGCTTAAAATATCAAGCAATCAGGAACTAAATATGGAAATCAGAAAACAAACAGTTTTCTTCTAGGGTTGTTAGTCAAAACAAGCCTAAGAATTCAGCTATTGGAGGAACAGATTTGAAATACAAAAGTGAGATATAGAAGATAATACAAAATTCTAAATTGTTCTGAGCACAAAGGAAGAAGCAACTCAGACTCAAATTTTTCCTTAGAGAGACAGATCCCAGGCAGTGCCTGTGAGCATTTTCTTTTTGAATGCCGCCTCCAGCAGGCACAGACCTTGTAATGTTTTAAGTAGAAGAATTAAGGTCTTTATACATGCTTTTTTATAGCAACACATGACCCCGTAAGAGAGTATAATGCCAACATCTCTACTAGGACACAGTGATTCCCTTGCACTGCTTCTCAGAGCAAAGTATGCCCTGCCCAAAAAAATGTATTCCACTGCAGCTGCCTGACTAAATCTCTAAGTGGTTTCTCCAACTCCTGTTATTTCTTTTCTTTTTTTTTTTTTTTTTTTTGGACTTCATGTATTACTGCTTTTTTTCTTTCCTATTTTATCCTTGTTGATCTGTCTTCTGCTTTTGTATTCCTCTTCTCCTACTACCAGGTCATTTTGCAAACGTCTATTTCTCTGCCATTATTTCTTTTCCACCTTCATCTTTAGTCAATTAACCACTTTGCCGTCTTCTTATATATCACTTTCTTCTTCTAGTTCCTTATACTGTTTAATGCCTCTCTCCCTTACCAGGATAAATAAATGAATAAACAGCAAAATTTTTGGTAAAGTAGGTACTTGATACTACATCAGGAAAACATTGTTTGGTTCCTGCAACAGGTCTGTGTGCCTATGACTGAGCTAAAACAGGGAACTGACCGTTGACAGCAAAAACTAGACAACTACTTGGCCAGAGCTCACACTTAAAGAACCTCAGCTTAGAGCTGGAGGAAATACAATCAGTCTGCAAGGTAGCTGAATTTCTTGACAAACTCATTTGTTAATCTCAAAGACCTAAGTTTTTTAAAAAAGAAGGAGCTCCCTGTGATTTCCCCCACCTATGCAATGTTGGATGAACTTCAGACTAGAAAAGCATACAGTTATCTGAGTATAACACTTGTACACTCTACGAAATTGTTAGCAAGCTGAACTTATTTGTGGGAAAAATCTATTAAAATCAAACAATCAGAATTATGAAAGAAAAGAAAAACTGGATTTTAATAGAAAATGGCCTTCAGGAATGCTAGTCGCATCATTTAATTCACTCTTGGGGACTCATGGACACTAACATAGTGTATTTGATGCAAGACAAAAACAAAGCACAACAATACTGAACAGACAAAATCTAATTTTGCCAGCCTCGAACTGAGAGAAATGGAAATGAAATGGATGCAACAGAACGGGGAGCAGTGATGGCTGCAAGATGAAAGTTAACTGTTTCTGCCATTTTTCCATTTCTAACATGCTGCTACTCAAATGCAAATATTTTGCTTCTGCTTTGAGCCCACATTGAAAAGAAAATATGAACATCAATAAACAGTTGAGAAATTCAAAACAATATGAACAGAAGCAGGTCATGTAGTGTTTCGTACGGGAGACCATCTCACATCAAGATCTTCTTTCTGAATCTGCATGCCCATCTTGGGAAGTATAATCTGATGTATCGCTAAGGACAATGTTATATTTCTGAAAAGAATGAGACATCAATGGGTTTTGTACCTATTCCTTTGACTGTGGAAGGCCTGTTCTATGTTTACATGGAAGTAAAGGAAAAGTGCAAGATGATTTTTTTAAAATAAAGATTTTAGGCAAAAAATCTCTTTTTATTCAAAGATGACAGAACATTTTTAAATTTGAGTTTCAGCTGTTGTGGAACTGAGGTCTGACAACTGAATTAAAAATGGAACAGAACGCACTTGGACAATGTTGGTGTCCTCAAGAACACTGTTTCCACACTGGAGTATATCTGGGAGCTGAACACTCTTTATGTTCCCCATGATTAAAAGAAAAAGCTGTTTAGCATTATTAGCATGGTTAAAAGAAAAAGCTGTATTCAGTGATACTGAATACAATAGAACCAATGACAAATATATTTTTATTACTTTGGCAGCAATGTAAGAGGTAGATTTAGGCCAAAAGAACTAGATTTGAGCAAAATTATTATTATTGCATGTTTTCAGTTAATCATCTAGAGGTAAAAGTACTCTGCATCCCCTTGTCAATACTTCGGGCCAAACAGTTCCGATTCAGATTCAATTTTGACAGCTAACAAACAAAAATTAATCTTATAATTCTTTTCTCACTTATTAGAGATAATTTTAAAGGAACCATTAGTACATTAGGTGTCTTCTTATTTCTGTCCCATATGATTGATTACAGTATAGTAGAATATTACATAAAAATTTTAAAAAAGCCTTTCAGAAATAAAACCTGCAGAAAGTGCAAACTCTCTTCAACAGTGGCTAAGATAAAAGAACTGTTTTCAGAAGTCCTAGCTAGCAGTTTGCAAATGTGCAATTAAAATTCTGGCTCTTCTCTAATTATGGAACACTTAAGTTAAATGGTCTTAATAGACATATAATGATGGCTTTATAAACCTACAGTTACTTATAATCTAAAGTAATTTCTACTTCACTTTAAAAAGCATCCATTAAATGCCTATTATGATCTTTATGTAATTTAGCAAGACATTTAATGAATGCTTTATAAAACTAAACAGCAATTATTACCAAAGACAAGTGTTAACCATATAGATTAACATGCTATTAATGTGAATTAGCTTTTTCAGATTAAGTAGTGAAACTTGTACTTAAAGTCTGTTGGGATGAATGTTGATTAAAGTGTTATACATGTTTGTAATGGAAAATTTAGGGATGCCTAAAAGGAGAAAAAAGTGCTTAATGCAATTTTTCATTAGGGTATCTATTTATTGAAACCCTGATCAAGCTGTAGACAATTTAGAAAGCTAACTCCATAACAAAAATCCTTATTTATCTAAAAAGAGTTCTGTCATGTTTATGAACTGTGGTCCTCAACTCTATGAATCTTCTGGATGTTTTCAGATAATTATAGAATTCTGAGTTACTGAGATCTCATTACATTATATTATAATTTATAACCTTTTCAAGACTATGTAACTATTTAACTATTTTAAAGTTAATGTAAATGTCCAGGTAAAGAACACTTACACCACTTCATTGAAATCAATATTAACTATGTCAACGATTAAAGATTATAGAAATGAAAAAGCAGAAAGGAGTATCCAGAATACTGTCTTGACAGTTTCAGTCCTGTGTCATGTGCATCATCCCCCCTGTTCCCACCCACCACTCCCCTCAAAAAAAAATAATTCATGTTTAAATAACTATGTTTTCTTTTAAACACGTCTGGGAAGAATTAGGTTATTTTCTTCCAGATATACCTAGAACCAGGATGTTTTAAATTAAAATATATCAGTAAAATTGGAACTGCTGGAAACACTTAAGCAAGAAGTTTTCCCTTGGAAAGCACACTATGATTTTCCAGTAAAATCAACTAAGGATAATATCAGCATATCTAGTACGTCATCCATGGAACACATATTTTGACAAAAAAACCCACCTTCTAAAACTCTGAATTCTATTTCAGCCTTTATTTTATGTTTTGGAGAAAGTCCTTTCTATACCCATCCTGATTTATGAACATCTGATTTATAACAAAGAAAGAAACAGCTGGTACTTCATAACTTTTGAGAAATTTTGATGTATATATTTAAAAATTATACGACCACAAACCAGGGATGGGTGATATTGGCTCACCTATTATCAGATCAAATACCATGGATCAAGACTTATTTTTGATTTATGTCATAAACAAAGTTGTGACAGGACTGGACTTTGAAAGTTTTACTGCCATCTATTTTGGAGAAACTGTGAAAAACAAGATGAAAACCAAATTGTATGGAAAATAGAGAGTGCTTGTGTGTTTGAGGAAAGAAAACAGAAATGGAGAAAGTGGGAGGGACAGAGAAAAGGTAATAAACATTTAAGATAAATAATATCTTCTATAGCATGCACTTTCTACCTATTGAACTTCTGCCCTTAGAAAGATTCTGACCATGATTTTTGATAGGAAAAAGTGACACTCTCGGCACTAAAACACTACATCATGCTACAAACAATGATTCCAATGAAACCATATTATACCATTCAACAGCATACATAGCATCATTAATTAAACAAATGAAGTTATAGAAAAATTAATTTTTGTTAACAGAACATTTTTATAATGAAAGAGGAAGACCAGATCATACCCTTAAAACACAATGAGGTTTTGTTCTTGATAGCAAGTATATACTTTTTTTGTCTTTTTTTTTTTTTTTTGATTCAACATTGAGAAGGGAATACATTTTTCCTTCAAGTTCTAAAAACATTGATGACCTCAAACCAATTGACAAAGGATATATTGTGAACCTTCTAAAGCCAGTGAATTAGCTTAGACGTAACTTATAGAGCTGCATTCTACCCAACTGTTCTATTCCAGCTGGTAATTTGATCGTTCTAATTTTTTTTTAGCTAACAAAATCTAAATTGCTGTAGGGAACTATACTAACAAAATGCCATTGCACACTTAAGGATAGCACAAACAGCGAAGCCCTTAACTATGAGGGTGTCCACAGTTCCTAATAAACTTGTGCCAAGGCAGAATGATTAAATGATTTTGGTCTATAAGAAATGTAGACGACCAGGCTTCCAGGGCAGTCTATCAACGTGCCCTGGTATCCTGAAGGAAATCTTCATGGCAATATTTTATCACTTACTTTTATTTGGAGTATTAGATTTTCCCTTCCTCCACATATTCTCGGTGTCGATAGGAGAAAGGAAGGCAAAGACTGACCCAGTTCTGAACTCTCTTCTGGGTCCCGTAACATCCTTGGCACCTCTTGACTAAAATGTCGCTCTAACATTGACTCTTGAGCAAAGGTGATTTTTTTTCCCCCCACTTGATTTGGAACTTTTTTTTTTACCTTGTTCTAGGAAAAGGTATACTATGGCTTCTGGCTAACAATTTCTCTGACAAGGAGATTACATTTGGACATTCAAAGAATCTCTGCAATTTCATCTACTTGGCACTAATGAAAAAAGGGTTTGCAGTGTCCTCTTGCATGCTTTTTTTAATGAGGTAATTAAACAGACATGATTACTACAGGGCAATTGTTCTTGATTTCTAGATAAATATGCATAGAGGGGTGCCTTTTGTTAGATAAGTGGTTTTTCTCATTTGTTTTATATATATATATATA
>NW_009631038.1:0-1109 GCF_000690535.1 Cariama cristata | reverse complement strand
GCTCCTCACTGGGAGCGTGGCCTGGCACAGCTGTGGCACCCTGTTTGCAGGGCTTCTCCCGCCCCAGAGTCACGAGTCCCTGCAAAGAGACTGGGAATTTCTGTGACCAGATTCGGTTCTGCTTAAATAACACCATCGGTTTACGCTGGAGGGGGCCTTGAGCTCGTGCTGGGTTCGCAGCCCAGAAGCACTTGCTGGTGTCTCTGAGACGTTGCACCGTGGGACGTGGCTCAGGAGGGTTTCTCACCATAAGCCTGACCGACAGCCACGGGACCCACCAGGGTCCCGCCATTTTAGCAAACGCAGGAGGATGAGGAGGGCAGGAGGCGAGGCTGTGCGTCAGCGGGAGGGCACGCCTGCTTCCCTGCCCAACGCCACGCACCGGTCCTGGCCCTGGCCGTCCTGGTGCTCTGGCACAGCGCTGTGGGGCCTCACATGTGGCAACCCGGCAAAACCAGGGCAGTTTGGCACCTGGAGGGGACGACCCATTGCCCTGCTTGCGGCGGCAGCACACCCCGGCATGCACTGGCGCAGGGCGTTTGCTCAGCCCATGTAGCTGTGCGGGCTCCCCAGCCCTTCCCCAATATCTCCAAATTAAAAAAAAAAACCCAAACCCAGGGTGTTAGAGTTCAGCTATAAATCAATCCGCAATCTCCCTGGGCAGAAGTAGGTCGCTGCTTACAGGGAGCAGCCCGATAGCTCTCAGCAGCCCCCCCAAAATGCTTCCCTGCAGGGGCCACTGAACCCTGGGAGGCAGCCAGGGGCAAGGTGGGATGAACCCGTCCGTCTGCACTCACTGGAGAGGTGAGATGCCGTGTCTTTGCTGGGGTTGCTGCCTTGCCATCCGGGTTATCTGGGTCAGTTATTTTAATGCTCCACCATTTTCCCCTCCCTGCGTGGAGGGGGTGATGCTGCGGCCGGGCAGGCGAGTGGCAGGGGGGGGGGGGGGGGGGGGGCGCCCCCCGTTTTGGAGCCGCCAGCGAGAGCTGCGAATGTATGTGTCGGTAATGCGGTAGCTCGTACCTGCTGGCAGGCTGAAGGGTTTGCCAGGGAGATTTCCTATGTGCTGGGGCAAAAGTAAATTTTGCAGCGCCTATGTGAAGAGGGTC
>NW_009631037.1:0-332 GCF_000690535.1 Cariama cristata | reverse complement strand
AGCTTCTGGAAAGGAGAGACGGGGTTTCGGTTCGGGATGACTAGAAGCGTGGAGCGATGCCAGCAGTTGGTTTCAGGGGAGGTCAAAGAGCAGGACCACGACGCTGGAGTAGTCACCAGCCCAGGCCACCGCACCCAGGCACGTGGCGGAGGCACGTTTTGCCCGAGCCGAGCTGCACCGGACCATCCGACCCAGGAGCTTGCCACCACACCTCCCCTTCTCTTTCCGTGGGGTTTTTGGTCCTCCCACCCTTGTTGGGCCAGTGCAGCCACCCGTTTGCTCGCATCTGTAACCCCGGCAGTCGTTAACCGGCAGGATCCCGGCTCCGGGGG
>NW_009631036.1:0-1671 GCF_000690535.1 Cariama cristata | reverse complement strand
GAAAGAAATACTCCTCAAGAAGGAAGAGGGACCAGTGGGAAGGACACATACAAATGTAAAGATTAGGGGTGGGGAAGGAAACACAAAACCCAACGCATGAATTAAATAAGAAAAAAGAAAGAAAGAAAGAAGGCGCGGGAAAGGAAAGTCAATGAGAGAACTGAAGGCTGAAGTACAAAGGAAGGGAAATCGCCTTTGCTCCAATTTACAGACTGGTGATTGTCTGAAGGAGTTGTGCTCCCTGTCACCTAATCTCTTCCCTTGGCGGCTTGTTAGCGTTTGGCACGGGGTCTCTGCTCACAGAGCATTATACATTCGATATTCAGAAACCCTCTTTACATATACATCACTTGCTAATTTCGTCAGTGTGTGCACATTTCAGCGACTGATAATAGGACATTGTTATTTAAAGGACAAATAGCTCTGACCCATAAAGAGGCAGGAGCTCGTATTTTTTTCCCTGCCAATTCCAGCCTGCCTCTTAAAAATAAAAGTTGGAAAGAAAGGGGAGACGAAATGCTGGCTTTCTGCTCTAAACGAAGGAGGAGACAAGGGAGAGCAAAGAATGCAATTAAACCACGAAAGTAATGTACAGAATGACAGTTTTTCTTTATGGTAAAGCATTGTTTTTCTCTATAGAGACAAGTGGATAATACTGTTGAGTTGCAATCCAGAAACCTTTTGGTTTTGCTGTTTGGTCGTTGTTTTTGTTTTCTGAACGCTCTGGTAGATTACATCTTTGCTTTCTTCATGCGCGCAAGCCATTTCGTTAAGATAATGTTTCTTTCAAGTATTTCAGATTTTCCTTCTCCGTCTCGTAGGTTTGTGCATAAGGTTTGTTGCCGTGACCCGCAGAAGCTTCCTTGGTTAGAAGTCTATCCGTGGAAAAGAAAGTCCCAGCTCATTTTTATAGCTTACCGAAGTGTATTTCATGCGGGTTGGTTTTCTTCCTCTTCCGTGCCTAAAATCCTTCTGAGAGATAAACGACTAGTCATTTCTTTCCTTCTTCTTCTTTTTTTTTTTTTTCCCCCTTTGGAATGTAAATCCTGTTAAGACTGAGCTATTTTTAGGGTTTTTTTTGTTTTTTGATTTTTTTTCCCGTAGGTGTCCACTTCTGGGGAGAGAACACGATTAAATAAACATCGGCTGTAGGTACACTAACTCGAAGAGAAGCCCAGGAAAGGGGCGAGTTTTTACTAATAACCCTGAGACGAAGGTTTATCTCGTTAAAGGTACTTCTTCTCGCTGGTCCATGGAAACTGAGGTGGCTTTGCTCAGCACAGAGGGCGTGAAAGTGAGGAAAGAGTCAGTCCTGGTTGTGGCCGAACACGTAAAGTCTGATCCGGAGGGTCTCTGCGCCAGCCCGTTGGACTGGCCGCCGTGGCAAGCTAGGCAGGAGCAGGGGTTGCCCCCGGCGCTGCTGAGTCCATGAGTCGGGGCAGGGTAGAGCGAGGGGTGCCTGAAGGCGCACAGCAGTTCTGGTCGCGGGTAGGGGTGGGAGGGGACCCTGAAGGTGTCCAGCGGCCTCAGGGGGGTACTGAAGGGGGTGGCGGCAGAGGCCGATGTGGCACCGAGGCCCATGTGGGAGTAGTAGGGCAGGGGCAGGTGGGAGGGGAACGGGTAGGGCAAGTTGCCGGTGGCCGCGGCGTGGCTCATCATGTAGGTATAAAA
>NW_009631035.1:1559-3332 GCF_000690535.1 Cariama cristata | reverse complement strand
CTCTGCAGCTTTTTCACATGCCAGAATACTTCGAAATGCCTGGGGAGCGCCGGGTTTTGCCTCCCCCGCACGCCTCCCTCACGCCGAGACCATCGGCGTGGCCGTAGGCACCGTGGCGTGGGCACTGGGAGCCGGTGGTGCCCCGCACAGGGGGCGAGAGACGCCCCCGTGGACCCGGGACCCCCACCCACCGTCCCTCCCTGGCAGCCCCCAGGGCTTGTGAAATGGGGTCCTGGGGGCCGCCTGCCACCGGGGCTGCTTCGGTAGGACCGACCCACGCGGGATCCGTCCCCTTGGTTTTGCGTTTCTGGTAGAGGTTGGATTCCGTGGGCAAAACCACCGACACAGGGCAATTAAACTGGGGTTGGAATAAGTAAAGAACAGCATTATCTGATTTCTGTAGAGCTCTTCTAAGCCTGATGATTCTTCTGTGGGTGTGGAGTCGAAAATGTTTTAGTCATTGTATGTGTTATTGCAGAGATTTTATTTAAAACATGTTTTTCTGTAGAAAAACCTCTCAGTCTTTCTCACTCCTGATAGATAGATGGATAGATGGATAGGTGGATAGGTGGATAGATGGATAGGTGGACAGATGGGTGGATAGACGGCTGGACAGGATGGTTATCCTGATCCCATTGTACAGATGGGAATACTGGAAGCAGGTTTTGCTCAGCGCACCTCAGACTGAAGCAAAGCTGCTTGGCAGCTTCGTCTTCCAAGCAGCCCAACTGTCACTTACTGCTTTAAAATTTTAAACTTTTTGGTTTTAGCCTCCACCAAACACCAGGCTGCTTTGGAGAGATTTCCAGGCTGGCTGGGTGCGGGGTGGGGAGGGCTGCCAGCACCCCGAGGTGACCCCGGCGGGGGTCCCGGCTGGGATCAGCTGTAGCTTCGCTAAGGCGCGATGCAGCAGCGGGGCTCAGCCTGGCGTCAGACAGCGGGTGAAGGTTACCCCGGAGGTGGAGGCGGATGGTTTTGGATTGAACAGGAGCCCCGTCCCCTTCTGCAAATCAGGGGGGACCCGGTGGGGTTGCGGAGGCAGAGGCCGATGCAGGTTCAGACACCTGATGGTGCGGCAGCCCTGGCCAGCACCAGGAAGGGAAGGTTTGGGCTGGTTTGGGTGTGCGTTCATGGAAGTGACCAAACCCAAACTCTCCCCCCTCCAAACAACAAAGGGCAGCAGCAAAACAAATCTCCCACCTGGATAGCCAGGATGTATTTTCTGATGATTGCTTTGTCCCTTAAGGCTAGGAGGAAGCCCTTGTAGGTTAATGAGTTGATTAAGCAGCACAGGTGTCTCAGACCATAAATCCCTGCTGGGAGGGTGCTGGCTCAGCTGGATGTGTCCCTGTGCAGGAAGGGCTTGTGATGGGCCTCAAGCTGCTGCTCCTCCTCTTCCAGCCACGTGTGATGGGAAGCATCTGGTACCTGGGCGATGCTGTGGTGGGGCTGGAAGGTTAATGGTGCAGGGTGTCTGAAAGCAGGGAATTGCCCTTCCCCGGTGCTTGCAAGGGAAAATGGGTTTGCTCTGCACCGGGGCTGGGTGCTGGGGTAGGTGCTCTCTCCCATTGGGGTACCTGGGGAGCTGGGTCTGTGTGGTTTGGGGTCTTTCTCCCCTTGCTGGATGTGGCTGTGGAGGAGTGGGGAAAGGACCTGCCAGAGGTGACTGAGGGGTGCTCAGCGCTGCCTGGGCACGGGGACCGAGCTTGGTGGCTGCTCATGGGTCCCTGCAGCCTTGTGTCACAGCTGCCTTCAGTGCTGTGGCATTTGCTG
>NW_009631035.1:785-1286 GCF_000690535.1 Cariama cristata | reverse complement strand
TGCTTTGCTGCTGGGGATGAGAGCCCTGCCAGCAGAGTGGGAAGATGTGGGTGTCTCTGTGTGTGGTTTTGGGGGGCCCCTCTACCCCAATGCCTCTGGGAAGTGCCTGGCATGGATGCGAAGGTGGGGTTTCAAAGGCAGGAGCTGTGTTAGGTGCTCAATGAAAGCCCCGTCCTGCAGCCGCCTGGTTGCACGCAGCCTGGCTCAGGGTGGGTTCTGCGACCGCTCGTCTCGGGGGAGACCGAGGTGCTCAGCCACGAAAGGGGGACCCTTCCCCTGTGTGCCTTGCTGGAGGGGTGCTGGGCCTGGGGGTGTCATGAGGAGTGCAGGGCTGTGCTGTCATGTGTTGCCTCATCTGTGGATAGTCATAAAAATGTCACCGTGGTTGTTTTTTTTTTAACCAAATCTTCTCTCTGGATGCCTTCTGCCAGAGCCAAGCCTCGTCCCCCCCAGGACTGCCACAGCCCCGCTGCTCTCCATCTTTCCTCTCGTTTCTCATGG
>NW_009631035.1:331-690 GCF_000690535.1 Cariama cristata | reverse complement strand
CGGCGAGACGTTGCCGCAAGGCCAGCGGGCTGCTGGGCCGGAGGTGTTAAAGATGTCCGTGCTCGAGGTCCATGGCCACGAAATCTTTGATTCTCGTGGGAATCCCGCTGTTGAGGCAGACCCCTTCACCACCAAAGGTCTGCTCAGGGCCGATGTTCCCACCGGTGCCTCAACTGGGATCTGTGAAGCTCTGGAGCTCCGTGACCATGACAAGACGCGCTACGTGGGGAAAGGTGTCTCAAAAGCCGTTGAGCAGGTCCATAAAACACGGCAGCGATGCTGCCCGTAATCCAGCTCAGAAAAGCAGGCGGGAGGGCATGGGGCAGGGCTGTGCAGGTCTTGCTGCCTGCGAGATATGT
>NW_009631035.1:0-248 GCF_000690535.1 Cariama cristata | reverse complement strand
AACTGAAAGGTACCATAAAAGCAATTAAGGAGGCATTGGGTGAGTGCAAGAAGCAAAATGAGGATGGGGAATTTTTTTCAGGTCTTTGGCAACCCTCGCCGCTGTGCCGTGGTAAATGAGGGTTAGGCGGGTCTAGGCTGGGCGCCGCTGGTTTAAGGCGAGGATCGCGTGCTTCTCATCTACGTGCAATTTCACTTGAAAAGGTTTTCCTCAGCTTGGTGAGGCGAGCCCTTAGCGACCATGGGATT
>NW_009631034.1:5407-6631 GCF_000690535.1 Cariama cristata | reverse complement strand
AAAAAAAATAGTAAAAAGCCCAGCAACAGTTTGGCCAAGGCTTAAGAATAAAGTAAATGAGATCTGATTCCGTTGCAGGAGAGAGAGCAGCAGGCAAAGATGCTAAGGCTGCTGCTTCCTTTAACTGTTTGCTTCTGCAAGAGGAGGGGGGACGCCACAGATACATATTTACCCAAATTGGGCAAGAAAAGCAAGTTCTGAGCTGCTTGTTCTTTTTCGAGACTTTGGATCCGGTTAGAATGTCTTTCCTTTTTTCTTTTTTTTTTTTATCCCCACCAACAGAAAACGCTCCCTGCCCTGCCCTGGCTGTGTGTATCTGGGGATCTGCGGTTTTGCTTTTTTAAAGGGAGGGGGAAACAAAATAGGACAGTGAGATGTCCCTTAAGTAGCTTATTTAACTCACATTGTTATCATTTTGCAACTCGCCGTGGTGCTGCGATAGGATTTGTGTGTTTTTGTCTCGGGGTGGTGGCGGTGGGGAAAAGCATCGGAGCAGGGAGATATTTTTAGTTGAGCACTTTGCGTTTGTTTGCATGCTTGTTTATCTGGAAAATCAACTTGAAGTTGCATTATCCTTGTTTGGAGAGGCAGTTAGCAAAGCCCATGTTAATCTCATCAGCGTGGAGTCGAGAAAGAAATATATTTCCTTCTCCTGAATCCATCATGCTGTGTGTGTGTGCGGGGGGGAAAAAAACCAACCCTCATCGCTTCCAATCTCTGGTCTTTATTTTCCAGTACATTTTTGGGCGAGATGAACTCTGAGCCATTTCATTATTCTAATGCTAATTGAAATGTGAGCATTTAGGGAAATGTAGCCCCCAGAGCAAGTTGCCAGTGGGAGTTGAGCAGAGAAGAGGTGGAATCCTTTATTCTGGCAGTTAAATGCAGCAAGGTTTGAAATGAGTAATGGAGGGGTTTTGTGGGTTTTTGTGGTGGTGTGTTTTTTTTTCTCTCACCTCGATGGCACAGTTGCGTGGAGGGAGAGGGCTTTGCTGGGTCTCTTCCTGAGGCTGTTTTATTTGGTCACAGTGCAAATGCAGCAGAGCCATAGATTAATTGCAGTGCCTCTTTCGCAGCTCTGCTTGTCACCTTTGCTGGGTAAAGATGACGGGAGCCGCTTTCCCCGCTTGCTTACAGATTCGTGCGATGTTTGTAGCAGGTACCGCTGACCCTGAACCCCCAGCCCTGCCTTCACCTTGCCAGCAAACCTCTGCAAACACAGCA
>NW_009631034.1:0-5376 GCF_000690535.1 Cariama cristata | reverse complement strand
CCCAACAAGAATGGTGAAAGTAAATGGGGAAACTAATGCAATATTCGCTTTTCCAATTGCCCCATATTTATCCTGTGTCGTGATGCTGGACCGTTTTCTTTGGCATACCGGAGGGATGTGGGTGATGCTGGGGAAGTCAAGAGAAACTCGTGGTTTTTTTTTTTTTCTCTTGTGCTTGCTGTTTGTTGTGGTTTGGTTTTAACCCTTTGAGGGGCGGGGAGCAGCAGGAAAGGCTGTGAAGGGTTTGGAAGCTGCCAGCTTGAGCGAGTGTGCGTTGTCAGCTGCACACATCCATCTGAACGGCTGCGAGAGGTAGTATTACGTGAGTCCTTTGTGCCCAGAAAATGTCTTTACTGCTTTGAAATTGGAAAATGCTGATAAGCAGTCTGTAAAAAGGAGAAGGGCAAAAAAAGAAAAACGCACAAATCCAGAAACAGAGATGTCGGGTATCTTTTTTGGAGAGGAGCTTCTCTTAAGTTGGGGAAGGAGGAGAAGGCGCCAGTTTTTGCTGGAATTTGTATGCATCTCTGCTCCGCTCTGAGCAAAGCACATTCCCTCACCCCCTGCATCGCTGCTGGCCCCACGCCTCCCTCCTCGGGCCTGACAGGGCTGAGGCACAGGACTGGGGTAAACCCCAAAATGCTGTGAGGGGCTGAGACTGAGCACGAGTAAAAAGTTTCCCCAGGGGTCTGTGCTTACCGGGAAGACAGCAGTGGGTTCGTAGGGGATGCTTACGGGAGCAAAAGGATGGTTTGGATGGTGGGACCGCTTCCTAGCAAAGGAAGCTAGGGTTGAACCTATATTTGTGCTCTTGCATGGGAGGCATCAGGTCCTGCTCCCTTCCAGGTTGATGTCAGGCCTCTCCTTGCCAGCTTCCACATCATGGGTGCTGGAGTGAGGGGTGCATCGAAGCGCAGCATGGTCATCGCTGAATCACTCCTGGCATGTGGGTCTGATTCAGCTGGGCATCGAACGCCACTTCCCCCTGCTTGCCACACTCACTGGAGGCTTGGCTTCGTTAGGCAGCTTGCCTCGTTTGTGGGCAGTGAGTGGGCAAAAGCATTTTCTCCCATGAGGCTGGGGGATGAATGGGGGAGGCTTAGCCCTGTCCCTGTGGCCAGGGGATGCGATGCTCCAGCTGGGTCCTCCCTGCAGGCCTTGGGGAAGGTGGTGGTCTCTGGGCTACCCTGCTGCTGGTGAAAAAGCAGGTGGGATGTGGGGTGGTGAAACCACCCTGGAGCCAAGCAAGGCCTTACTCATGTCTGAAAGATGAACTCGGCTTTGCAATCGGAGCTCGGGTGGCACTGACGAA
Organism: Cariama cristata; assembly: GCF_000690535.1. Taxonomy (NCBI): domain Eukaryota; kingdom Metazoa; phylum Chordata; class Aves; order Cariamiformes; family Cariamidae; genus Cariama; species Cariama cristata. Next base: position 4,064 of record NW_009631034.1, on the reverse strand, counting down.
TGGTTGCCAGGGCCCATTCAGAGGGCTGGAGAAAAAAAGCAGTGTGAACTGGCTTGGAGACCTTGTCCATCTTACCCCCTTGAGTCAGGGCAGAGGTCCGTCCATGCCAGCACACCTTACCCAGGCAGGTCCCCCCAGCATCAGGGGCCAAACCATCAGGAGCTTTGGGTTACTTCACATCTCAGCAGCTGATGAGAACCCCAAGGCAAGGATGATAGGAGACACCCAGCCTGTAGCACTGCCCATGGGGGCTGTCAGGGCAGGCCAGTCCTGTGGGTGCCTGCAGTGTGGTAGCCCATCATCGAGCCTCCTGTTGTACCCCTCAAATGAATGGTCTTCTCTCTGATTGCTGCTGCTTCTGTCTTCCCACTCATCCTTCTTTTGGTGAGACCAGAGCAGATGCAGTCAGGGCTGGGTGGTTCCTGCCCTGGCTGGGCTCCGTGGGGATAGTGGCACACAACCTTCCTGCAAATCCAGGCAGTGTCAGGTTAATGGTGAAGCAGGGGAAGGGCAGGAGGTTTCTGCCCTGAAACAGAGAGGAGGTGGTTGGGTTGGCTGATGTCCCTCTGCCCTTTCCCAGCCTGCCCAGAAACATATCCCATTTCAGACTGCGTCCCTGAGGATGTGGCTCTACTCACAGAGATCCCTGTGAGAGCTGCCAAGGGTCCTGTCTAGCTGTGGGGCCAGCTTGGACCTCAGCCAAGATGGCTCCAGTGTGGAGTCATGCTGCTGGACTTCTCCCTCCTGATTCGGGGAAAAGATGACCATGGAGCTGGGGTATGTTCATACCATCGCTTTTCCTTGTGCAGCAGGATGGCCTTTGCTGTGTCCTCAACCAGGTGTGACTTGTGGAGATGCTCAAGCTTCACCTAACCCAGCCTCACCTCTGCGGCATGGGTCTCCATCTGTTGCAAGACCTGTCTAAAAAGACCAGATGCACAGGGAGAACTTTGGTTCTGGGGGTCCTATGGCACAAAACCCCTTCTATGCCCATGTACCGAGCAGCTGGGGCTTTTACCGCTCTGGGTCCCCATCCATGGCATCGTGGGGGTGTCTGGCTGGCACATGGGGCAGCTGGGCTCGCCTGTGCTGCCACGTGTCGGGGTGACGGCGGGTGCCATGTGCCAGGGGCGGGCCGGGGAGTTACCCTTCTGGCAGCGTGGGCAGTGCCTGCGTGCGCCGGCACGGCGCGTGGGGAAGGACGGACGGAGGAGTTTGCCATCTGGGCCTCCCTACTTCTCAGCTGTTGCTATGACACTGCAGAGATGCTGCCAGGCAGGCGGCGGTGGCCCGCGTTTGTCACCCCTGGGCTCCCTCGAGGCAGGGAGATGTCCCAGGTATATAAAGCCTTGCTCCTTTATCCAACCTCACCAGGGGAGAAAGGGATTTCTTATGGTAAAACACCCTCGATGGGTGGATTTGCAGGGTTTATTTGTGTAGCTCGTAGCTGCCTTCAACAAGGTGAGACGAATTCGGAGCAACCTGAGAGGAGGTGGGTCATCGTGGAGCACTGTGGAATGTAGGATTTTGGGGTCTCACTTGCAAGGCCATGGGGAAGCATCTTACCCCCCTATGGACAAGAAGAGCAGCCCCATCCTTTCCTACTGGGCTGTCCCACCAGCCCACGGCAGCATCCGCTCCATCCCGTGGGCCTGGCTGGGGGTGGGTGAGCCACGTCAGAGCCGGGTGCTGTGGGGGGTGAGCGGCAGCGCAGCCCCCACTTGCTGCATGGGAGCTGGGAGCACGTGGCGTGGGGGAGAGCGAGGGGGTGCTCAGAGCGGCAGCACCCCTTCGCTGCTGGCGCAGGGTGAGCCGAGGTACCGATGATGTCCACGTATGCCTGCATCTGGGAAGGAGGGAAGAAAGAAAGGGCAGGTGTTTTCCTGGAAGTGCTGGGGGGAGCAGAACTTGCTTTGGTAGCCCAAGCAGCTGGGAAAGGGGCTCCTGTGATGCTCAAGTTGGTGATTGCTCTGCTTCAGACAACAGGGCATTAACTTTTCCGATCTCTGTCAATCAGCCACAGCATGCCCAGAGTGCCTCATGTGCTGCTGCTGTCCAGAAACGAAGTGCTCTGCATTCCCAAAGTCTCCCATCCCATCATTCCTCCCATCTCCTGGTCACAGAGGATTTGGCTGCTGCAGAGACCATTGAAAAGGTCCCTAATTCAATCCAGCTTTGTTTTGCAGGGCTCTTGTTTATGCAGAGCGGCTGTCCCGAAGGATGTTAGGATGGGGGAGGCGAATACAGCATGAGGCTGTGATAACAGAAGAGGGTGCAGAGATGTTTGGAACAGGGAGGCGGGCTGAGATATGGTCTTGATGCAGTAGAAGTTCTTTAAGCCAGGAATACTGGTCCTGACTGTCCGTGGCATGTGCTGCCCTGTGCCCCAAAGTAACTAAACTTGCACCAGGGGCACACGGGGCTGGATGTGTCCCCTGAGCTGGCTGCTGGCTCCTTACCCTGCCCTTATGGCCTTTCTCCCTGCTGACCAGTCCTGGAGGGTGGCACTTTCCTGACACAGATGATGTCTGGGACCTCCAGTACTTTTGCAACCCTCCAGGCTATGTGCGTGGGCAGAGCAGAAGGATCTGGGGTAGATGGGCTGTAGATGGGCCAGGTCTCATCTCGCTTCCTCAGCAGCCGCTGAGCTAACGCTGAGCAGAGGACACCAAGCACCGGAGGGTTACAGCCCTGCTTTGTCTGGGCCGTGGCACTCCTGCTAGGTTGAGTCACTTGCCTCTTCATGCCAGAGTCTACTGGTGCCTCTCTTCCCCTCGTGCCTGATCCCACTGGGGTGCCCAAGTGCTCCCCAGCCATGTCTGCATTACCTGACTGCTGATGGCCCACACCAGTTATTTCTCCTGGGAGAAGAAAATTTTGGTACCTGCCAGGATTTCCCAGGCTTTGCCTGAGCTGCTGCCCGGACAGGAGGAGCTGGTGACCTGGATAGTTCAGGCTGCATGTGACGTCTCCCCGGCCCTCATCTCCTGCAGGGTTTGGGGAGGTCCAAGTCAGCTCTACCTGCTGGCTTGTCTCCCTGGGCTTGGAGAGATGAGATGGGGATGCTTCAGGTCTAGGAGATGTGTTTCATGGGCAGAGAAGCAGACATGGAGGAGAAGAGACTGAGGAAGGACCTGCCTTGCTGTCCTTGGAGGCTTGGAGATGTGGTGCCTTTGGCTAGGGGCTTTTGTAGAGCTCGGTTAGGGAAAGCTCTCTGGGTCTGCTCTACCCCATCAGCTCACCCTGTGGGGGTGACACCTTCATGTGCTTTGGCAGGAGGCTGCTCCTGGTCTCCCAAAGGCTTGTGACCATCCACGCACCCAGCAATGCTGGGCTTTTTCAGTGAACCCCTCAAACAGGCCACGGGATGTCCCATGGGATTGCCCTTGGCGAGCGCTGCAGGTAGATCCTGCTCAGCAATGCTGCCCAGTGCCACCCTGGCCCACTGGCTTGTGCTGCTCAATGCAGTGCCCATGCTTGGTGTTGCCCATGAGTTTATGGTTGGATTTGGTGCATCCCGTTCAAGGGGGGCTGCAGTCAAGTGGGGAGTGAACCAACCCCTGAGCCTGCCAGGCTTCTAAAAGTGACTGTTAATAATGCTTGTAACTTGGTATATTATTTACTGGGCAATAGCGGTAATTTTGAGCTTTGGGTTTCCCGCAGCAGGGGTTTCAGCAGGTTGTGTAAGTGCTTTCTAAGCAGATGTGTTTGACAGCAACCTGCAGGCTCTGATCTCCCCCAAATTCTTTTGCTCTCTGCCCTGCACCGAGTGCACAGCAAAACCACCACCAAGGCAGTGCGGTGGGGTGAGTTTCTTGTTCAGAGCCTGCAGTTTGTGTATGGTGGCTGAATATTGCAGGCACTTTGTGCCCCGTGTGATGAGGACCAACAGCCCCACTCACCTCACCCGATGCTCCAGGTCCCGGCGGACCCACGCACACAGCACCAGGACCACGGTTGCACTGACCTGTTCCCCCTGTTCACCTCCCAACATCGCAAAGCCACTCCGGACAGCCTATTTGTGCGGGATGTACATGAGCGGCTCCGTGGATGTGCCATACCCC
>NW_009631033.1:0-5358 GCF_000690535.1 Cariama cristata | reverse complement strand
TACTGGATGCTGACAGGTGAGGAAAGCCCCCTTACTGTCTTGCTTTAAAGACTCAGGACCTGAAAGCAGCTGCCCTCCCTGCGAGAGAAGGTGAATCTGTCGGGGGCTGGCCCCCGAGGGACCGCGTCCCCTCTCCCCGATCCCTCCCTGCCCCGACCCCGGCCCCGGCAATGCCCGGCCCGGAGCTACCCTCCAGCTGGAGCCCCTGAGGGACTTTTTCGGTTTGCTTCCCTCTGGGAACTTTAATCCCTAAACCAATTTTAGAACCCCTGAGGGTGTGGGGGGGAGGCTGCTAGATGAGGATGAATGGGTGAGAAGAAATACTGTAATTGAATTTGGCTTGGGAAGAGAGATGCACCTGGCAACGGTTTGTTTTTTTTTAAATTAGTGTAGCTGTGCTGGTTTTGTCCGTTTGGCTTTCAGATGTTCTGAGTGGTGAAGGGGGAAGTGAGGAAGCAGTTAACTGCACCCAACTAACTTCTGAAAGATGAGTTCATCCAGAGATGGAATATGTAATATTTCCTTTTAGTGTTTCATTTATTGTTGGGGACTTACTTGCTTTTTTAGTAAAACAAATACAGCAAGTAACAATCTCTCTAGCTAGTCCATCTGTAGTAACATTTTGGATCTTAAATCAGGGAAATCCAAGAAGTGGGAAAGAGGCTAAGGCAATGCTGGGGTTCATGTGCTTGCAAACTTTGACACAGCTCCCCCACAGCTTTTGCGCTGGCAACTAGCATACAGTGAACGTGAGGCAGCACAGAGGAGGAAATCAATTTCATAAGAATCGTCAAAAGGCAAGCATCAGCAACTGGGGAAAAGGCAAGACTAGAGTTTTTCCCTCTCTGCTTATTGTGCAAGAAAGAACAAATATGGGAAAATATGAAAATCTGAATGTAGTACTTCGGTGTGCCGTATTTAGCCCTTGTTCACACGTTGTTATTACTTTTACTACACAGTAGTAATTCTCCAAAATATGCTGTTTGTGTTCCTTCGCAGAAGGGGGCTTTGTAAAGTGGCAACAATATAGTGTGCCACAACTTCCTTTCAGAGTTGCGAAGTTGCCACTGGTACTGCTGACAGATAATTCACCAGTAATGGCAAAAATGTTTATTGTCAGATAGGAAAAGATCTTAAGGGTGGGTCCCATCGAGATTTGTCAGGGGCTTACTATTTTTTGTTGGAGTTTTGTTTTTTTTCCTCTCTCTTTTTAAAAAGTTGGTGTGAAATAGAATACACTTAGAAATTAAGAGGAGGCATTACGGATACCAGGAATAGGATTCAAATTGTCTCAGATAAATAAAAGCAGTCCTATATCACAAGTCAAAATGTCATAAAAATAAGGACAAGTTGTTTTAGAATTACAGTGGAATAAAAAATAAATGCAAATTAATTACATGCTCCTCTTTCTTAGGAAAAAAAAAGCAAATAATCTGGCATGCACTAGCAGACAAAATCTAGAATAAAGGAGGTGCACAGAGGTGAATGCTTGTATATTTAGACAGATATTTTTTTTTTAATTCAACTTGGTATTGATGCGTCCTCTGAAAATCTTGAGTGCAGGAAACCTGACAGATGCAGACAAACAGGCAGAAGTGCACAGAGAAGTGACAAGCCTGATAAGGCCAAGGAAAATGATCTATGAAGAAAGACCGAATGAGTTAGGCTTGTTTATCTAGAAAACAGAAAACTGAGAGCAACATGTTGAGCATTTCAAATACATATTTTTACCAGAGTATTATTAGTGAGAATATTCTATCAAATGTCAACATTTTCTTTGTACTATAAGAGCACTCAATCATGACTTTCTATACTGCATATGTTGGTTTATGAAGAGATTGATAAATAGTTGGTTCTCCATGCCCAACAATAGACAAGAAAAAAATCAATGTAACTCGCTGTGCAAAAAAACTTAGGCAATATTCAGAAGAACTTTATTAACTCTTCAGGTAATGAATTGCTAGAACAGGCTACCAAAAAAACCCCATCCCTGCATAATCTCCTTCACTAAAGCTTTTGATGAAGCTGGATAAACACCTCTGAGGGAATGTTGAGGTTTACTTCACCTGGTGTCAGTATAAGTGGTTTGACTAGGGATCTGCTGAAGTCTTCTCCAGCCCTACGTTTCAACAGAAGAGGAAGGAAGAAATCAATCCAAAGGGTTTTATTACTTTGCAATGCTTCTTCACATATAGTTCTACATATAGCCTGTTCCCTCCTGGAATTCTCTCCTCATTGGTGATGATCATGTTGGTACTGATTAAGAGCACTTATCTTTCTAATAGAAAAGACCAGTAATCATAAAGACAGAACTGCATGCAGAAAATGAAGTGGTCTCTGTCCAGAGTCTGGAAAGGATAAAGGGGTAAAGAACACAGGATAAAGGGAAAGCATGAAAAAATACATTTTCCCCAGTTTCCCTCTCCGTCTTTATTGTTTATCTTCCTTTGCTCTTGCAACAATAATATCCAACATTTCTCAGCAGATTTCCCCCTACATTTGAGATTCCTTCCCACTATTTTTTCTTATCCAGGACTTGAGCATAATTGCATGAATTCTAGCTAAAATGGATATAATATGGGGGAGAGGGGGTTTCCTACAAACATGACCTCTCCTTGCCTAAAATCTGTACACAACCCATATTCATAAAGCAGATGATCAAGACTTGAAAATGTAGGGCAGTTTGTCTCAAATGTTTTCAAAATAATAATCTTACAAAGACAGCAGGGCTCCAAAATCCCTATGAATATATACTATCACCATTTTTATCCTGTCTTGTACTCTGCTTAAGAAGATCTGAAAGTGGATGCCAAATTGCTGCAATTATTAGTACCTCTAAAATTCTTTTCAAAAAGTGATAAATGGCAAGATTTGTCAGGTTCTACACATAGTCTTAATCTTTTACCAAGACTGTAACAGACCATGTAATTTTGAACTTTTATGCTAAAACTGTGTATAGAGTTAAAAGTATCCACTTGTTTTGGCTCTACTGGGGTCAAATTCATCTCTCTCCCTGATATTAGCAAAATTAGTATGAATTTACAAACTTACAGTTATATAGTTCTTAAATTTTTTGAAATGTTGTTTTTCTTCTACTTCTCATTCTTTGACACATTCAACAAATAACAATAACCAGTACTTACTTTTTACCAGAGTAGGCAAAGCATCATCACTACTAAATGTTTTCCTTTATAAGTTGACAATGGTCTTGCTAATTGTGGATATATCATTGAAGTTTATAGTTGTCTCTAAATATTCATGGATTACTGTTCATATCTGTATAAAATCTCCTGATTGTTTGAGAAAGGACTTCAGACGTCTCAAAATATCTCTTTCTACAAAAACAGTCAATTTAATACGTTGAGTGGCAATTTTGTTTCAAGGTGGTTCTTCTTTGGTTTTTTGGTTGCTTTTTTTTTGTGTGTTTGGTTTTTTCATGCAGCAAGTCACCTGCTTGCATGAACTGAATGTTTATTTTCTACTGGATGGTACTGGATGCCAACTTGCAACCTTTATCTAAAATATATTGCATCTCCAGGGATGTGAGGCTGCTTGTAAAAATTAGACTGGAACGAACAAGCAGAGAAAAGTCTGTAAATACACAGCAGCAATAGAATAAAAAAATAAAATAAATATTAACATGAACGGTAAATATGCACTACAGCTAATTTTCCTTGAAAGAATAGCATGAAGTCCAGCCTTGAAATTTTGTAATTGCAAAGAACGTAAACAAAATTCACCATAAATACACTACGCATCCTTTACATAGATAAGTGAAAGGAACTCCTAAAGAAAAGCTGAACGCATACTCTCTGCCTAAGCCACAAAACATTAACACAAAATTAAGAGCATGTACAAGCTCAAATTAAACAAACAGTTATTTATATGTGTCCTTATGTTATATTCACTTGGGTGGTCTAGCTTCCTTCTGTGAACCTATTCATGCTAACAGAGTTAAGCATGTGTACTCACAGGAAGAGAGTCTGAGGTCTGATAAATAAATCCTATTATGTAATATCTGATAAAGTTGTTTTTACATCAGTATCAGGCTTAGAAACAAGGAACACACATTACAGGGCCAGATCTGAGTTCAGTGTCCTGTCACAAAAACTGACTAGCACTAGATGCTTGGGAGAAATTTATATGTACACTATAATGGGAGATATGGGATGATTTTTCTCACAGTAGTCTTGTATCTCATTAAATCCATGACTCCAAAGCCTTTCTAAGTCAGCAAATTCCATAATCTACAGTGTTTTCTTCAAAAAAAAGAGAAATAATGAAAAGAAACCAGAAATTTCCTTTTAACAATTCTAAACTTGCCACTTTCTAAGAGGATGTCCTCTTGCTTTTTGGTTATCAGACTGAATATGTAGACATTCCAGACTTACTGTATCTATTTCAGTTGTCCTGGTAACACTTATCATGGCACATCAGTTTGTCTACTTTCTCAAATTTTTTTTTGTTCTTCTGAATCATTCTTCATACAAGCCTTTTTTCTATTCTCCATTCTCTTCCTCATTCTTTCTAAATTTGCAACATTCATTCTGAAATGGAGTTTTCAGCGTCGTACACCATTTCAAAAAAAGCTGCAGTACTTGCATAACGATATTACTTTTTTTTACATGCGTGGGTCTGGTTTTCATTTCACTCGGTGACGGTCGTCTGCCTACCCGCCTCCTTCAGGCGCCAGCCGCTGTTAGGCCGCACTGCCTATCCTCCCCGACTCTGAGGTACCGCGGCGTTTACTTACCACTCTCACAAAACCGGCTACTTAGCTGTACCTTTCTCATCTCTTTTTCGATCTGTAACCATAACCTTCCACAACTTACTTTTGGGTGTTGGTTTGTTTTTTTTTTTCCCCTCTTCCCAAAAGTGAGGGACGGTGTTAGAAGACTCTGGAAGTTTGAATCGTCATTGTAAGGAGCTAGAGGGGAAGGTCCACCGCGGCCGCTGACCCCCTCCCGCCTCGCTCACGGAGAGGCTGTAGCTGAGACACACACCAACTTGCAGTCCTGTCCTGCCTCACAGCACACAGGAGCATCGTGGCTGCCTCTCCAGTTCTCCCTCAGAAGGATTCCCCCCCGGGGATCGTCTGCGATCGCTGAGCCTGCGTTGCCCTGGCTTGCGGAGGCGCCGCCAGGTTACCAACAGCGGGCCTCAGGCGCCCCTTCTGCCCGCAGCGCCCCTACGCATGCGCCAGGTCTTGATGCAGCGGCGGGGGGAAGTAATCGTGCGCATGCGTGGCGGGCGCGAAGTGAAAAGAGGGGGGAGGTGCGCATCCAAGCGTCACCGGTTAGGACGAGCTGTGCGCATGCGCCTTTGGCCTGCTGGGCGCCACGCATGCGCGCCGAGAGG
>NW_009631032.1:0-10303 GCF_000690535.1 Cariama cristata | reverse complement strand
CCGCCTTCCCGCCCACACAGCTTTCCCGCCAAGCGGGCGGCCGTCGCGCAGCCGGTCTCTCCTCAGGAGCAGCGGTCGTGTTGCAGGGGTTTACCACAGCCGGGCGGCCCCGAAGCCGAGCGGGAACGGGCTCCCCTCACAACACCTCCCACCCTCAGACAAGAAGGTCCAAGAGTCAACCCCAGCCTCTGGCTCAACCGGGCTTTTATTGCTGTGCTTCAAACGTAACAGTTCTGAGTATACCAATACAAAACATAATCGTTCCAGAAAACAAAGCATTGCAGTCCTCTCAAAAATAGCAGCAGCCTCTTTGTTCCCACGGCCCGGGCTTGAACAGCATGGTCCTGCCTCACGCAAGAGAAATGTAAGCTGGAGCTCCTCACTCTCAAGCTGGCATCCAGTGCCCGAGTTTAATATCGTACAACTCCAAAGACCTTAGCGAACATCGCAACTGAAGTCCACGTTAACACCAACGGTGTTAAATGACTTCCAGCTCCCTGCATGAAGGTGAGGAGGATATCAAGTCCATGCCGTCACTTTTACTAGCAGTTTGTTGACGTCCCCATTCACAGGAAGTTTGTAGGCATATATATGTACACAGGAGCACTTTTGAAGTTCATCGTAAACATTAATCTGTAGCTTCTAATTTACTTATAATGTTATTACTTTTTAAAGTGTTCAATACATTATGATAAGCCTTGGTATCTAGATACCTTAACTCATCCAGTAACTTAATAATAGATTGTTTCTCTCCCAGTGTGTTTTTCCAGGTGAGAAGCATCTGATAAGATTGCTCTTCTATGTCATTAGGAAAGTCATGAATAATTTTAACAATATCATTTTCTTGCAGATGAGTTCTCATAAGCTGGTTCCATTTTTTCAGTGGTACTTTATTCATAAAGGCCCGATAGGTGTCTCTCAGTTCTGAAAGACAAAATACACAACACATACCAGCTTAACTTTTAAAATACGGATTTTTTTCATCGCTGACATACATACTTTCCCATTAATTTTCAGGCTGTACATGCATAGACCAAACAGCAGCAGTAAGGCCAGGTTTGGCACCTAAGCAGCAGCAGGACAAATAGGTTTCTTACTGAGTTGTCTTGAAAGAAGATAAAGGTATCGGTCTACATATCTCAAAAAATAGTCTCTTAAGGCGAGACACTATTCAGTAAAAGTGGTTTTGAGGAAGGTTTCATTGGCCTGCACATCTTCACTTAAGCTTAATAGGGCTACTCAAGAGAAGGCTTCAACCACTTCACGATGCTACTGGTACAGGTTTGTCACACCAAGACCAGCATGAGCAAAACTCATTCCTTGGACATCCAGCACATCAACTTGCTGGGTACAGCTAGATGTAAGGGGATTCCATGTGGTCTTCCATGTGAGGACATTTGACAGAAAGATCTCCTGCTCTGACCTATACCTTACTTGTTAAGGCAGAGTATACTGCTGCAATGCAGACTTGTTTAAAACATACCAAAAAATGTTGTACTATTCTTATTCTTAAAAGCACAACTACAATATACTCCTGTGCAGAAAAGCCATGCTTTAAAGTAGAATAATTCACCATAGGGACTACGACTTCTCTCAAATGTAGTAATAATCCTGTTTCAGCATATTTTACAACAAATTGAAAGCCTTAGCTCTAAGCAATATTCATTAGCCTCCCTCCGCTACTTCTTAAGTAGGCTAAAGTCAACAGGAGAAAGCCAAATTCAAAGTACTGCCAATTTATGGAATACTTACCTTTTTGAGAGAGATCTTTAACAATTATTCGACACCTTGGTTCTCGTACCTGTAATACAAAGTTGGACCATTACTCCAACATATCAGAGTGCTTCACTCATGATTATTCCTGGGCTACTTGATAGCTTGCTTCCACAGCACACACATCAATAAGGTGGAGGGGGGCAGATTTCACAGCACAGCTGAAAGTATTTGAGTAAAGAAAATTGTATGCTGAAATAGCCATGCTACTATCTCCAAAGTGAAGCAACAAGGCAACATGTTTGCTGCTATTGCAGAAGAATAGCTTCTGTGTAAATATTGAATAGGGACACGAAAGAGGCAGAGCAGATCAAATTGAGGGACTGAAGTTTGCTTTCCCAAGATACCACTTTCCATACTTTCCATTACATCTTTAAGGCAAAGCCTCCTCTTCCCTATTGTTCTGCCCAAAACCAGCATCTATCACTCAAGGAATAGCTAAGAACTCAACTGAAACTACACATGTATCAGAAAATACAATGATAACTTCACACATACACACTTACCATACGATTTGCTGGCATCCTACCACTTGGTACGTTAGACGGGGCATTCTGATGAGAAGCAGGATTCTGCCCGGTTTTTGCTGGTAGTGAAGCGATCCTCCTCCAGCACATTTTCACTTGGCGCCTGCAGCCCCCGGGCAGGATGGTGCCCCCTTTAGAATGCACAACACTGTTTTCCTCTAGTGATGTGTTTTTTACTTCTAAGTTAACCTTGGTTTGCGCTTGGCCCTCAGGGCTCTCCCCAGAGTTCTCACCCTCTGGGTTGGCTGCGTTATTTGCAGGTGTCTCCACTTCTGGTAAAATAAGGCTTTCAGTACTGCCCTCAGAATCCTGTAAAGAATAAGAACATATTTTAAGAGATGTTTCACAGGCAGGCCTTCAAGGACAGTCCAAAGGAAGAAAACAGAATACTTGAAGTCACCAGATATCAGAGAAATAATAACAAAGCTGATAATTTGGCAAAATCACAAACATGCAAAAGTTACAGCCCGTACAGAATTGGACTCCAAATGGTTTCAGAGCCTAAACTCTCTGCTTCGCTGACTGTTCTGCTTCCACTGGACTGCGGGGTAAGGCTCACAGGCTACCTCCACAACAAACACAGGAAACTTTTCCTAGCTTTTTTTCTTAATGTTTTCACTGGCATGTATTGCTGCCTGCTCCTCTCTAGGTATGGAAGGTATGCACCCCTCCTGAGGCAGGAGGAAATTAAATTACCTTGCTGCACCTGAACTGACAGCAACAGCGTCCTCAAGCCTACCATTGTATCAAAGCTGATGCTCCCAGAGCTTCTGCCAAGCTGATAATAGCCTATCAGCTCCATGTAAGTGCACCAGCTTGGGTTTGGGGGTTTTTTTTTTGGCTGGATTAGTTTTTCTAGCACATTCAAAAACTAGAATCACTTGAAAGAAGCCAGTGAGCACCAGTGCACATTACATAGCTTTTGTGAGGGGACAAAAAGGGAAGCAAGCAAGGAGGGCTGCGTGAATTTTAGTATCGTCAATAAACAAGCATAGGCCAGGGAGTATAGCTCCATCTCATCAAGAACAGTACAAGTACAAAGCAGACCAGCATTTATCTAGCATATCAGCTAGTGCTAAAAGTTGAAATCTTTAGGAATTTTTTCCTTTTTAAAGGTGCAAAATGAGGGTGAGGAGTGACTGTTTTTCCAATGAGACTTTGTTTAAGGTACAGTTCCCCATGAGCATAAGCCAGTGTGATTTCTGTTTGCATAAGGTCAGTGACCCACGTGTCATACCACCATGTGACCAACATGTATAAGTAGTGATGCAAGGAGAACAACCGCACACATCACACATGTAGTTGTACATCATCCTCATTGAATCCACTTTCTATTTAAGGGTGCAAACAGGTCAAACAAGTTGATCTATTTATACAGAATAGCTCTTAAATAGGTAACTTAGCACCTGAAGGTACACAGCATGGCTGCCTAATAGCTGCTGCTCTATTTTGGAATGAAATAAAAGTAACAGCATTTTTGGGGGTTTATTTGGGTTTTTTTGTTTGTTTTTTTTTTTTTTCCTTTTTACAGCAGTATTAATTCACAGGTACTTTGGAAGGGACAGTGTGTTGGTGCCAAAACATCTGGTCTCAGAACTGCATCAGTGTATCTCTCCTTAGCAAATAAGCTTTTTGTTACAATAACATGAACACTCCAAGTGCACAGACATTGCAACTCAAGTCTGTGACGACTCTTATGTCAGAGCTAAGCATCACCTTGCACTGATTTGTGGTTGCATTATTCTACTACCATTTTACTCAAATTAGAGAGATGTGGTATTTGCCTATTCCTATGCTACAGTATCTTGGCCAAGTTTTCTGTCATGTTTCTTCATCAGCTCCTACGAATACACGAAGCGCTTCGAATCTGGCCAGGGCGCTGGGGGAGACACAACCCAACAAAAACCCATGGGTTGTTTGCATATTTGAGCCACTTATGGACCTTAAAAAAAAGAGAAGAGTTGAAGGTGATGTTTTTAAACACATCTTTCAATGCTGTTTCTTCAGTCTTCAAGTAGTTGTGACACAATTAAGATACATTCCATTACTTGAAATGTCTAACTAGTAAGATTAGTCTAAAGCTCATGTACCAGGTGAGTAGTGAGTCAGCTGCGTGGGCGACAAGAAAGGCAGAAGGGAGAAGGCAGTACTGTACATGTACTGCAAGAGGAATCTGGAAGGTTTTCTTAGATCCTCATCAATACAAACATTTGTTTTACAGCTTGATGTTACACATCTTTAACTATACTAGTGAAGACTGAGCTCATTTTTGCCTCACCATACTGTTAAGAGTCCAGCTTCTGAATAGAGGAGCTAAAGCTGGACTAGACTAGCTAGATACAAGCTAGTCTTGTATTTATCCTGCAAAATGCTGGACTAGCAATAACCTTTTTAAACTGAAACATTAAGGTTCCAAACTAGTGTGTGACTACAGGAGGCCAGAGTGAACCTAGCTTGAAAGCAGAACATGTGCCAGCACCCTACCTTAGCTTGGTAACCCCTTTTCAGGGATGTACTTCTGAACTGATATGCTCTGAGCCCTGAACCCCTTGTCTTATGGGACTCTCTAGGACCAAGAAGTCAAACTGCCAGGTCCTGGTGACATGAGCCCAAAGGCAGGAAGGCTCAGTCACTCTGCTGGATCAAGAGACGTAAGTCTTTTGAACAAACAATATTGTAGTTAAAATGCAAAGAAAGCTACAACACAACCATGCGGGGAAGCGATAGCTGATGTTGCCTGGGGAATACATGCATAAAGCGGCAAAGAACTAATTGGATGAAGGCATCGCTTGGAGACAGTCTGAAGTGAAAGCTTGCGCTTAGCCTAATTATTTTTTTCAGTTTCAAAACATTCCTGGCTCTGGCATGTTTCCAAAGGAAGTACCGGAAATGCCAACTGCAGTGGACACACACAGCTAGTGAATGCATCGGGCCCTTGCTAACATCTGGCCCTGTATGAATCACAACTTGCTGCATCACAGGAACACATCCTACCAGAGGTCTACAGCGAGACAAAAATTGAAAGTTGTACATCAGGTACAATTAAGCAGTGCACAATTATGCTGCAGAAGACTGAGATGAAACACTTCATCCATCATATACTTACCAGACCTTTCTCTGCATCTTTATCAGTTGAAGCAGCTGGAAAACAACAAAAAATGTCAAGAAACTTTTAGGAATTGCAGCAACTTAAACATAGCTGAAATCACAAAATTTATATGCAGTAGACAGCTTTGTAACCTAAACCAAAGCTCTAACATGAGCCATTTAGTTTCCTTGACCTGTCATATGTTTCATGAGAGTACTACCCTCAGCTTCCACCAACAGCACAAACACTGTGCCTTCACACAGGGATAAAGAGTCCCGCTTAGTAAGATACAGACCACAAGAGGCAGTTTGGCTTTTAAGCCACTATTTCAACCTCCCCCTGCCTCCAGCTTATGCTTCTTAGCATTTTTGTGGGCTATGGCAATACAAGAGAGAAGGCAGAAATTGTCTTTACTCCAATATAATCAGTAAGACATGCTTTGAACAAAGTCAACATTTAAAACTCAGAATGATATTCAACACTGTTCTAACCAAACTAGTTGCAAAAACACTTTAATATGCAGTAGCAGAAATAAAAGTTTCTCAGGAAGACAACTCCATCTCCACTAAAAAAAAATAAAATGAATTCACGCAGGACTTATCAACCTAACATTCATGTTGAGAAGCTCAAATGATGAGAGCGCAACAATTTGTAGAAAAAAAATCTCCACAGCCACACACAGTGAAAGTAGTTGATGATCTAATTAGTTGCTACTTCTTGCTCCATATGTCTGAGCTTACGCACATGTTTTTCCTCACTCTCTGCCAATACAATGCAAGTAGATAGAAAAAGTCCTTTTAAGGACCTTACACTAATCTTGCCTTGAAGCAATGGCATCAGTCAGCAAAGTAAGAAAGCTCATAGTTAAAGTTTATACATTTTATTTATTGAATAAAATTAGTCTCCATCTAGGGGCATTACTTAATTGAATAACATACTAAATGAGCTGGAGCTTAAACAGGTCCCCTATAAAGTAACACAAAAAACAGGGATAGCCTTAGTGCATGCTTTGCCACGTTCTGGAAAAGTTTATGGACAGTAATCAAGCAGTTACCTTTATCACTCTTCAGCTTTCTGATTACAAAGAACAGCAAAAACCCAACAGCCACCAAAAAAATCACAGTAATCCAAACAAGAGCTGTGCTTCCTGCAAAGGAAAAACAAGCCAGATTAGTAGTGAAGCAGTCCCCAAACAAGATATTCTGAAGGGCGAGTCTTCTCTGCTGTCCTAAAGAACCTAAGCTCAGCCCTAGTAGAATAACCTATCTAGTATGTCCTGGAAAAGGTGCTGGGACTGTTAGCTGACCTGAACGTGCAAGTACTCATCAGCACCACCCATCATTATCCCATATGCAGCCTGGGATTCCATACAAGCTGCAATGTAACTTCTACAAGGTTTTATGAAGAGACATTTAAGAAAAGGGGAAAACAGGTATGCAAAAGATGACAGCATGCTTCAGGTGCTGTAGTGTTGGTAGTCCTTCTTTCTCTAGCCTGGCAGAAGCTATCTGCCAGCACTCCATACACAGCTTCCCACACATAGAAAACATGAAAGAAATCTTTGCACTAACCATAATGTTAACAGTGTCACTGTTGCAACCTTGAAAGCCCTGCCAATACATGTAGCTTTCCACTAAGTGAAATTCAAGATGGTTTGTCACTTCATGCCCTTTCAGAACTTGTCTTTAGCAAGTAGTTCCCAGACCAAAATACAGAAGCTCTTAAACATGTTACAGTAGTTTAAACCACTGTTTTACAGACTGCTCTGGTGGTGTTAGCCTGAAGCCACAGACCCAACAAACCAAACTGAATGGTATTTGTGTACCAGACCTTGATCAGGCAAGCCACATCCTAGGTCCATAGTAGCATTGCAGTTCTGCACAATTTCTTTCCCTTCTGGACACCTGAAGTGGATAGCAACACAGGGTTGTATCAACATCTCCAGAACAATATGCAGCTCTGCCCAGGCCTGAATTTTTTTTTTTTTCAGGCAGAGCTTAGAGACATGAACAGAACATCCATAAACAGGTAACTCTGTTAAAAGTGCATCTTTAAACAATCCGAGATAGTACTACAAGATTAAATAGAAGCAAAGCAGATAAAGCTCATGGATGTTAGCCTCTAAGTAGCAGGGAAAAGAAAACCCACAGAGTAGGTGCATTATTCATTAGTTCCCTTCAACAGGTGGTTCTACCTCCCAGAATTTTGGTCTGCCTGCTACAGAGCTCATTCAAGTGTGTGGGTGGGGAAGGACTAATCTGATGACATGAAAAGTGTAAGCTTACAGCCATAAGCAACAAGCACAACAAAACCAAAATCTGTATCTTTCTAAGTCCCAACCTCATGTATTTTACACCCAAAACTTAAATGCATGAATAATGCCATTTGGCTTCAGGGCAATTATTTACAGCCTAATAACATGTGTTAGGTATCAGCAAAGATTGGGCCACAGCTCTAACATTCCCTAGAAGGAAAGCAGTTGCTTAGATTCATTATCAGACTTACATTGTACTGCATCTCTGACATATTTCACAGCCCTCGGCAGGGCAGAAATACCCTTGTTTGCATTGGCATTCAGTATCATGTGTCAGAGTACAGGGTCTCAAAGTTATCTGATCTGAAAAAAAAAAACCATAAGTTACAAAGTAAATATATAAGTTGTGACTCTCTACACCTGCACAAAAATTATACTCAGGCCACAAAGGCAATTTATTTGTAAGTTCAATATTTGTAATGACGAGAAGTGCAAAAAAACAGAGGATCAGGCTTTCCACATTAAAAACAGGGAAAAGGGTTAAGGCTTCATCAAAATTGTGCTTGGTACCCTCTTTGCACTGTCTGCATGGCAAGCATTCTTCCAAGCCATTCTCATGGGCGGTATAATCCTCTCCTTCGGTGCAAGGGAGGCATCTTCCTTTCAAGTGCGAGGCACTGCAGTGCTGAGCAGCGTAAGTACCTGTGGAAGAGGAGAACCGGCAGCGGCAGCACTCTCAAGGGATCATTTAACAGGCAAAGGACTATAACAGGATGTTACAACACAAAACCGGTTTTGGTGAAAGTTCAACCCCTCCTCGCCAGCGAACGGTGTGCCATGTGAACCGAGCGGCACAGCAGGGTCAGGAGGCATGTTCGCAGCTTGGCGCTCAGACTGGGAGCGGTGGCAAATGAGCCGTGATGCACCAGGGACGAGGGTGACTCACTGCAACACGGGAGTCACCCATGTGGCCAGCGCCATCTCTGAAGGAGCATGGCGGGCATAGGGAGAACTGCTTATAACAACCTCTGTTCTCCTTTGTCCGAATTATCTCTAAATACACCCGATAACCCCTTTGATACTATCTACACGGTGTTTCTTGGCACAAAGCATGTGTGTAGAGTTAACATTGAGCAAGGAGTGGAGAGCAAAGGCAAACCAAAGTTTTACCTCCAGATACAGAAATACCAGAATTCCCCTAGGCCTTTTTATTCTTTTTTTTTTTTTAAAAAAAAAAAAACCACCCCACCACCTGACTTTGAACACTTCATCCTCAACAGCAAGCAGAGGTTTCCTGACTTGCTGCTCAGGCACCTCTCCCAGTTATCACCTACTGCACGAGGGGCTCCAGCTTCCAAACGGAGCCCAGCCTTAACAGCATCAAAAAGCCACCACAGCTCCAACCAGGCTTACACTTTCACCGGATGTGATGTAAAACACAATAGTGACACAGTCATCTCCATGGGCAAAAACAACGCTGCTGTTAGCTATAACCGCCTGAAGCCTTACCTGCTGGACAAGCCAGGCAGCAGTGACCTTCATGTAAGTACTCTCCCACCCTGCAGTCCTCTGCTCCGGTTCCAGGCATTATCAGCAGCGTAACCTACAGTGGAGACAAACCCGTGTTGGAGTGATTCACCCTCCCAGGACACGATAACCATCTCGGGGCGATCTTCCTGTAAAGACTTGAAACCCCATTCAGAAATTCATGGGAAGCCACAGAGGAAACCCAAACTAATTTCTGCTAAGTGTGCCGCTCACAGCAGTAATTACAATCGCAAAGCTGGGGTTAGAGCAGCGCAGTGCAGCGGCTGATGGGTTTTAGGTAACTATTGCCTCAGATCCCCACCTCCATTTTAAACTTCTATTTTCTTTTTACTAATTCACTGCAATTGAACTTCAGAGGCCGAAGTTTCTGCCCTGTGGAAGGGACTCGTTTCCCCCTCCTCCCCTCTTTTTAATTCAGGAATGGCAGTGCGAGTCTTCCTCCACAAAAATGGAGGAAACGCCCCAGAAACTTCATCCAACAATTCTCGCTGGCTCTATAATCTTACGCAGGAGGCAAGCGGTTGAGTCATTAACGAAAAGAAAAAAAAAAAAAACAGAAACAAAACAGAACTTACTGTAGCCACAGGAACATTAGGAATTTTTTTATTTTCAGGAAACCTGCGGGACGCACGCCCCTCGGCAAGCCTGCAGCGAAGCAGGATGCCGGGCGTGAGGACGAGCCGCCCAGCCCCGGCAGGCCAGGTGCTGGCAAGGAGACGAGCGGGGAGCTCAGATGCCGCGGGTTTCGGGCCACCGAGGTACAGCCCGCACTTAGAGCGCCCACGCGAGAGAAAGTGGGAAAAGGGAGGCAGGAGGAGGGGAAGGGACGGCCGCGGAGCTCGCTAAGTGCCGACGCCGCCCAGTTTCTAAGCTGAAACCAAGAATCCCCACGCCCCGGCTGCCGCAGCTCCGCTCTTTCAACTCTCTCCTCGGAGGACTGAAAGCCTTCCCCATAATCGCGTACTTGAGAAAACCGCCAATTTCACAATTAGATGGCGTGGGGACTATTAAAGACCTCACTCCTGACTTGTGGTTTTCTTTTTTCCGAGGAGCGAAGTGACCGCGCTAGGGAGGGGCCCGGCAGAGCCGCCAGCTGCCCCCGCTCCCCTCACG
>NW_009631031.1:0-2334 GCF_000690535.1 Cariama cristata | reverse complement strand
CTCCGCGGGACACCCCCGAAATGCCGCCCGGTGAATTGTAACGTGTCTCTTCTCTCTACAGGTTGGTACTAAGAAGTGCCTTTCCTGACGTCTCTGCTGCTTGGGACCGCTTCTAGAGCAGCCGCTGCTTTTTGCCTTGCTTGCTGCCAGCTAGACTGCGACGACAGCGCATCCGCCCGCCACCTCTAGCCAGACACCCCCGCTGCCACCCAAAACCGAGAGAAGGGCGCTATCGGGCCTTGCCGCAGCCTGCTTTACTGTAAAAATAAAAGTTTGCTGAGAAGGTCAGATATCTTCTGCCCGAAAATCAAGGAGAGGAGGAGAAAAAAAAAAAAAAAAAATCCAGTCTCGATCGTTGCTCTAAACTGCTGCATCTGTCTATGCCAAACTAATCGATACCGATTGCACCACAAAACCCCGTTGCAAATTCAGCTGCGTGGAGATTACCTTTCAGACAACTTTACTGAAAGCAGCTTGGAAATCCGGTGGCGGAGGGTCTGCCACGTTTTCATGCTTGCATTGTGGGCTCCGGCTGGCGCTCAGGATGGGGTACTGAGCGCACGAGGCTAGTCCCGGGCCACACTTTTTAACATTCACCTGGCTGGTAATCCTAGCATTCCTCTAAGTACGAAACCTCTGTCGATTAACAGTGTCACGCTGTGAACTCCTGGTGGCACATCTGTTCCTTGAGATTGCGGCCACCCGATTTTACATGTACTTTTAAAATAGGGAGCGGGGGAAAAAGAAAAAACAAAACAACATACTCTGGAGGTGACACTTTCGTAATTTCCAGTTTATCAGTTCAGCTACTCGTTTGTCCGTTTTATTGGAAATTTTAACTACCTGTAAAATCTAAAGATGGCTGTTAGTGTCACGCCAATTCGGGACACAAAATGGCTAACGCTGGAAGTGTGTAGGGAGTTCCAAAGGGGGACTTGCTCACGACCAGACACGGAATGTAAATTTGCACACCCATCGAAAAGCTGCCAAGTTGAAAATGGACGTGTAATCGCCTGCTTTGATTCATTGAAAGTGAGTAAATATTATATTATTTTTTAAGGATATAGAGTTAATGAAAGAAGCAGTTGTAGCCAGAGAAACCCTGCAGCCCGAAAGGGAGCAATTGCTGGCTGCCAGCAGTGGGATGTTTTGCTGCTTTTATTTTATTGATGCTTGTTGATTTGTTTTGCTGTTTTCCTCAGGGAAGGATAGGAGGAATGAAGGGAAAATACGTCTGGCAGGGCTCAAATCCTCTAGTATGGCTACAGTGACCGGTTCTTTGCCTTCAAATTATTCTCTGCCCGTAGCTGGAATAAAGGGCACTTCACGTAGAAACAGCAAAGTCACTGTAAGGATTCTTTGTTTTTAATAGCACAAACCACGTAAGCAATACGAGGATTTGTTTCCATCTCCTAACTACCAGCGGGTTGTTGGTGTCTCTGGACAGCTGATGGTGAATCTTAGAAGAGTGCTTTCCTCCCTAGGTTATTTGGGTGTCTGTTCGGGAGTGCTGTGGTTATCCTGTCTTCTCCACAAATGCACTTGCTTAAGGGAGGGACGATGCTTAGCAGAAGGCAGGGTGCCTCTAGATGTGCAAGCAGGGCTGTAGCAGAGAGGTTACAGCCTCACTGTGATATCCGAGTTAGGCACTGTAAACGTACGGCTGCTGTTTTACTGTCGCTGTGGTTTCAGTAATAGGTGTTAAACGTGTGGATCCCAGCACCTTCCCTTCGTTTTTTATCAATTAAATAATCTTAGCATTTAAAATACTGATCCCACAAACAGTACAGAATTAATTCAGTAGAGTCATAAAAAAATCAAAAGTTGGGAAACAGAAATAGGTCTGTCAGTTTTTTTCTACAATGTATTTTTCTCTTCTTGGGACCAAATCCCGGGAAGCGGAGCAGAGCTGGAGTGCGGGGAGTTTTTTGTGCTCTGGGGAGGGAGTTGTAGCTGTAACCAGCTACTGCAGGTCGCTTGTGCAGCCAGGCCCTGATGGCAGTGGGAGCCGGGCAGGAGGTGGGTTTACAGCAGTTTTATATAAATCGTGCAATGTTCCCGAGTTTAAAAATGTGTCTTGTCTCAGGTCAGGCTAGAGGGTGAACCTTTAAAATGCTCTCGGGTCTCTCGGGCCTGAAATACGGAGCCCCACCACCCCCAGCCATGTTTTAACTTAGGGTTATTTAAATGTTTTTGTTTCTGTGGTGTTCAAATTCATTTTAAAATTACGTAATTATAATGCGTACGGGGGGAAGGAAAATTCATTTGAAAATGTGGAAATAAAATGTTTCTATGCATTAAAAAAACGTTGGGGTTAGGAGCAGTGCCAGGGCC
>NW_009631030.1:54581-72953 GCF_000690535.1 Cariama cristata | reverse complement strand
ATATAAATATATATATAAAAAATAACTCCAGTCTAAACAGCTATCAGAAAGGCAGCATTTATCCCACAAACTGAGCTGATTTCCAACATATTTCACAGAAGCACCGATGGCACCCGCGGGCAGAGGTTTCTCATGCCCTCCTTGCTGCCGGCAGCAGCACCCATGGGTACTCCCTGCTCCCCTGCAGAGCACTGATGCATCAACCAGCATGTGCTGGTGGCATGGCATAGGGAGGCAGATGCTCGGCACGGATTTCGTGTAGGAAAAGTCAACATCCCCCCGTGCCATCTCAGTTACTGACCTGCCTACCACCATACCCCCCTTGCAGCTTTGCAAGGCTATGCCATGGGGCTGAGGAGAGCTGAGACAAGCAAACCCAGCAGGCAGCTTTCCAGCAGGTTGTGCAAAGATGCCACCAGATTTACATGTAATGATAAATCAAAGTAAATGAAAAAACAGATTCAGCAAAACAGGGAGGGGAAGAAAAAGCGCTGCCTGCCTTTGCAAATGTTTTGCAAGCTGTTAAGAAAAGGGATGGCGGAGCACTTCCACTCGAAAGGCATGTCCTCTCCATCTGTGGCCAGAGAACTTCTGAACCCCACAAATCCCTCTGCAAGATCATCCATGCAAGGCATACGACACTGAAAGGGCTTAAAACCTAATCTGTCCAGAGGCTCTGACCTCTGAGCATGCCTTAATACCCTCTTCTTATGGGATTGCATAAGGATGCTTGAAGCATAACGTTGAGCTACGGGCCCATGAAAGAAACTGGAGCTCTGGCTGGTTGATGCAGCCTAAGGTAGATCACTACATTTCGCTTGCTTGTGTTTCCTTACAGTTTATCATACGCTGGATTTCACATCAGTTAACAGGAAGAGAATTACCTGAATTTCCTACACACGACAATAAACTACTGTTCAGTTCCAAGTCATTTTTACAGCTAGAATTAGCTGCAATTAAGTCATCCCAGTCATCACGGAAGAAAGATCTACATATCCTCATCTTTTGATTAAAAGCTTAATGGTAGACACATTTGTCACGTAATTCAGAATGGGCTTTGGCCTTTGGAGATAAAGCAAAGCTGCAGTACCTTGACACTCAGCAGGATTAAAGGTGACGGAATAAGATGTGGGAACGTCCCCAATGATGTCTACGCAATGGGAAGGGCTGAGGCAAGGCTCTTGTATAGGAATTCATGCCATCTTTAAAAGTTCTCCCTCCAGTGCTGAAACGTGCTTGGGATCAGGGTCTCAGTTCCTGTCGATTCAAGCAGAGAACTCAGATTTTTCTTGCTTTTTCATCACCATATTGAGGGATTTTCGACCGAGCTCCATAGCTGCAGCACCTGAAAGCCTTCCACAAACACAAGGTGGCAGCTTCTGATGGGCTTCACAGAGTCACAGAGTATTTACACATTTCGAGTCAAAACTTCTACTTGCTGGTGCTTGGCAGAGGTGGGTATTTGGGTATGAGAAGGTGCCCTGAGAGGAGTGCTGCTCCTGTAGGGAGAAGTCCTTTTGAACTGGAGGTGTTGGGTTCCCCGGTCGCACCATGCAGCCCTCCCACAGAGGTCTTTGCGTAGCTGGCTCCCGGGTCAAGCAAGCTTCGTTTCCCAGCTCTGATGACAGCTCGATGATCAGGCCTGAGCCGTGAATGTAAAATTCCCTTTCTGGCCTCCCACAAAATCAGATATCCTTCAGGGGCTGAGACTAGGTAGTAAAACAGAGGCTCAAGTTCCTCTGCTGCAACCAGCACCATGCTTGGGAGGGATGATGACACAGGTGAATGCATAGATAACAGAAGCTACAGATCATCATGTGAATGATGATCACTTTTACTCATTAAAAATAGCTAACACAAAACTGAAAGAAAAACCATATTCAGAAAGAAACTTGCCTGCCACAGAGATGTAGCTTGAAATTGGATGGCCGTTCTCCAAAATAAATACTCAAGGTATGTCAGCACATACCTTGGACTTTGAATTGTAACACTGGTTCTTGTAGCAGATTGTGATAGATGCTTTTCTGCAGAAGCTCTGAGCAAAGAACTGGCAAAGTAGAGACTCCGGCTATGAAGAGCAAGGCTTTGGTTCCCTTTTATGCCAAACAAGCGGGTATCAGCAGAAAAAGAGGAGAGGAAACATAGAGGGAAGGTTACAGCTCCCACTTTTTCAAGAACTAAATTGCAAAAATTGCAGTGCTAGCCATTACAGTTCATTTTGGTATTCGTGAAGTTTAGATTTATCACAGCCAGAGACCTAAAGAGACTGTTCTCCTGAACGGGCTGATACCTTTCACACTGGTTTGATGCAGTAAACCTTCTCGTGAGGTCAGGGAGAAAGCAGTCAGGAGAATTAAGCCTTTAGGCAGCAAATCCTCAGCATGCGAAGAGGTCACTCCACGTTCTCAGCAGATAGCATCCTAAGAAAGCTGAAGTTGCTGGTCTCACCTGTGATTAGGACCACTCTTCTCCAGAAATCTCTGTATAGGTTGCCATTAGACTCCCTTCCTACAGCAACAGAGAACTAGAAGGGGAGTTGCCCTCCACGGCAGATCCAGCTATTTTCAGTCCTTCTGAGCTGCACCTAACGTTCCATTAATTGGTATCAATTTATCAAAATCCAGAGCAGAAACATCACACCTGTAAGTCCTTTGGTCAATACATAACAACAACAATTATTAATGATTAATAAGTAATCATTATTATTATGCTAAATTATGCTAATTAAAAGGTCAATTTCTTGCCTTTCTTAAAACAGTGCCCTGACAGTTGTGCTCTGAGTCATTAAAAGGTTTCAGAGAAATTCACCTCGGGGGGAGTTTCCTGGTTTTAAACAGAAGCAATACCCTTAGCCCTACCAATCCTAACTAATTTATCATTGCATTTCAGAAAAGCCCCCTTTTTTAAAAATTAATTAGCATTCAACAACATGGAAAAAAAACCTACAAGGAATAGGGATTGGAATCCTAGTTCCACTAACTGGGAGCATCCACCACCTCTTTTACTGCTTGATCCCCTTCAACCGGACCTATTCTGCCCCTGAAGAATCGGTGGCACAAAAAGGATGTATGGCACCTCTGAGAAGGGCCACGAGGAGCCGCAAGCTGTCGTATGGAATTTAACCCCGCACAATACCCTTGTGAGATGCTCCGGCACCTGCATTAAGATCAAGGACGTGAGAAGAATTGAAGCAGACACAGAAAAGCAGCAAGAGGCATAGCTATGAAGAAACAAACACAGGGACCAAAAACGTGATGCTTTTAAAAGCAGCTTGTCCATTAGGTGAGAGGTACAAGGTATCGCATGGGGGGAGACCTTAGCAGATGGGGCAAGTCCTCCCATGGGGTACACCATCCTCATTACCTTACCAGTGAGGATGGTCAGTCTAAGCAAGCCATCCATGCAATATGGAAAATGCTGTTATGTGTCCATATTAAATTTAAGATAAATAATTTATGTGTACAGATACTATAACAACTATAAGAAGATGTTTCAGCCTGGAAGTGGTAAAATGCTGTTATGTGTCCATATTAAATTTAAGATAAATAATTTATGTGTACAGATACTATAACAACTACAGAAGAAGATGCTTCAGCCTGGAAGCTGAAGTGGTAGCTCCTACAACGCAGCAGGACACCTCACCTTCCTTTGCACAGCAGCCTGGGGAGGAGAGCACTGCTGTTCCCAGGCCTGCACTGGCTTTACCCTAATCAGCTCAAACCATGGCAGCTGTGAAGCTGGGACACAGACTGGGTATTGCACCGTCCCACTCTGAATCTGGGCTCAATGCGTGCCTGGCTGACCCCCGACACCTCTCCCACCAGGTGAGCGAGCCTTGCCGACACTCACCAGCTCCAGCTAGTCACCACAGTCACCCAGCCCACGGCAGCACAGGTACTGCCTGGGGCTGCGGGTGCACCCCAAAGGACAGAGCACTGCTCCCTGGGGAGATACATGCTAACAGCAATTACCCACCAAGGTCTAGTTGGTCCTTTGCGCTTCCCTCCTTCCTTGCCTTTGCAGGCTGCTGCCGTAAGCTGGTACTTCACAGGTTTTTTTAAGCACCGATGAATTTGTGTGCGAGACCAGGCTCCCAGGCAGCTCTGTAGAACAACCTTGTGGTGGATGTGGCTGGGGATCTGCCCTTGGAGCTGCCCGGAGAGGCAGTCCTCCGCCTTCCTGCCCCAGGGACCCCCACTCAGCACATCACTGAATGGAGGAGCTGCAGCTGAGAACCAGGCAAATACAAAGCTGAGTTGTTCAGTCTTATATCCTTCACTACACAAACCCCTGCAGAAGACCCATCAAGACAAATATCCATATTTGCTGGGCACAGACGGCATGCAGCCCTGTCCAAGGCAGTGGGCATCCCCCTATGAGAACAGGGATGGGCTTTTGGGGTACTGGGGTTCAAAGTCACTGAAAACGCAGTTTAAAATTCCTCCTAGGCCAAGAGCCATCACCTTCCACGTCTCATACTGACGTTCAGAGCAGGTTTCAGAAGCACAGCAATAATACATACATGCAGTATCACGAGTGTTGAGTCTTCACCATGTTATCATGCTGTGGACAATAAACATTTTCTTTTCTTCTTGTCAAGGATCCAAATGAACCCTAATGGCTTTCCCAACTGTAACACACAGACAGTGCCAGCTATAGACCTCAATTTCTGACATACCAGCTGTAAAGGCAACGGCCTTTAGGTAAGACAGCACTGAGGTTTTGGGGGCTCCTGCCAGACCTGGTGCCCAGCAGCAAGAACAATTAGTTTTTTTCCAGAATGCGTATCGCAGGTAATAGAAAATATTAATTCAATGTTACAAATATTTATAAAAAAATCAGACATAATTAAGTGACTTGCAATTGAAAATTAACAATCTAAAAATTCAGCCGTGTAGACAGACAGCGTTAAATATAACTGCAGTTAACGTGAGCTGATTTAAATAGAGATAATAAATACAGCAGCCACAGAAAAAGGCAGTCAGTCACATTCCCTTTCATTAACATCCTTCTCCATGTGGAACATTATTACGTGAAGCTTTAGAGCTGCTCTGCTGTGCCAGCGGGTGCAGGAGAGCCATTTGCCCGCAGCCTGCTCCGGTCGGAGCGGAGGGATGGACAAGGTGTCCGTCTGTCCACCACCACCCACCTGAGGCCGCACCGGTTGCCCTGCACCCCTCAGCCCCTGACAGCGATCACCACGAGATGGCAAATGGAGTCAGCTCACTGTTGAGCATTTCGGAGCACTGTCTGCAACCCCACACAGCTCACTCTGAGGCTCTTTGCAGACCCTGTGCGTGACATGGACCCCAACATCTTGCATATGGGGGGGATCAAGGCAGAAAAGAGACCGGTGCTGCTCTGAGGGTCTTGCACTGCCTTTATGAAAGCACCATTAGCTTTCCCCCACTGCCCCTCCAGGCTTCACCTGCTGCCTCTTAATTATCTTTCCCCAGAGCTCAGTACAGATGGAGCCTCTGGGCAGAGCGTCTCCATCCCCATAGGGTGGAGAGCTGTTTTTCTACACTGTTCCACTAATTATTCTCTGTATTTAAGCCCAACACCTTCAACCCAATCCTGGCTGGACTACCTCAGCCTTGGCACGTGCCAGGATGTAACACATCTGGAGAAGAGGGAGAAGCACCCACCACCCATGAAGCCCGAGGGGCAGCCCGCCCCGGGAGGGCAGGCAAGGACAGGGCTGGGATGCCGGGGGAGGTGGTACAGTCCTCCGCAGCAGAAGACGATTGATTTAAGGATCGGACATGGGCTGGGCGGTGGGTCAGATCTCACTGTAGCTGCTCAGTAACTCTGCCAGGCAGCTCCTCTGCAAGAACCACTTTCATCTCCTGCTTTTTGAGGAAATGCGGTTTATTTCAAACTACATTCAGCAAGACATGACCTCTTTCCTTTGAAATTGTTACCAGGGCAGGAGGCTTTTGATTACAGAGTTAGGGAAAATATATTGGACAGTCTGAGAGTACGGCATTATAGTCTCTGCTATTGTTAGGTCCCTTGGTGCTTTCTGAATGGCAGTACATTGCAAAAATAAGGTGATAACCTGCTCTCTGATCCCATTTCATCTGTATTCTACCTTCAGTCTTCCCTTTAAACTTCCACCAATGGCAACACACTTCATATGCAGAAAGGACATGCAAAAGAGTAGTGCAGAATATGCAGCTGGAATCCAGATGTGAGCCAGAGTGCAACCATGACTGCAGGTCCGCAGTGTTGGTACCTGCCCATCTCAGAGAGCAGCTGCAGGTTTTTTTTTACAAATTAAGAAAAAACACCAAATGAAGAGACTAAAGAGAAAAGTAATCCTTGAAGCATTCTCATGGGATTCAGCTTTTTTTGCATTCTTCTCTGTAACCAGGTCAAAACTGCGCTGCTAGATCCACCCTGTTACTTCAAATGAAGGTACCATCAGACGCTACTGGCTATAAAACTATGGGAATATACACGTATGGAACTTATACAGCTGAAACTCTTCCCCTCTGTTTCTTACTATTAATCAAGCAGATCTATGCAAATCAAGGGGAGGAAAGCAGTGCTCAGGGCACTAGAAAAAACATCACGTCTGTGCAACCACCCACGGGGTCAGATTGCTTCTCTGGCTGCACACCCATGCAGAAGAGCAGCTCCCTCTGCATCCCTCTCTCCCTCCAGCTGGAGTTATAGGGAAAAACAACAGGAAAAAGCAGTCTCCGATGGGACTGATGGCCCAAATGCTGCAAGCTGTTAAGAAAGGTGGAGGAGAGCGAGAGCACCCTTGCTGGGAAATGCTTCAATATCTGCCCATACTGCTTCGCAGCTGCAAGGGAATCAACTGAGGATCACGTTGTGACCTTGCATGAAAGTTGAGGGAATAACTGAATCATTGGGCTTGCAGGCTGAGCAAAATCCACAACAGATCCCACCCACTCAAAAAGCATTTCTTTTCAGACAGTTCTCCTTACTACATTTTCTATAATCTAAAAAACCTAAGCCGTTCTGTTTCTAAAATGCTCAGATCCATCTCAAATCCATTCTCTCACTCGTTTTTGGGGGAGATTTAGAGTGAAGGGTAAAATATTGCTGAAACAGCTCAACCAGCTCCTTGAAAATCTGAAAAATGCTTCATTCATCCCAAATCTGCCTACGTTACAAACCACGTGCAGGCTCGCTCTGCAGGATGCGTTTGCTGAAAACCGAGAGATGTGAGATTGCCTCTGCCATATTCCACCAGGAGAAAACCAGCAATCCTCTCCCATCTTATCCGGAGCCATTTTCACACGCGGCTGAACAGCTCCCAGCTGTGCTAGATGTGTGCTTTCCGTCACAGGTAAAATAAATGGAGTGGGCGAGAAAGCAGCCAGCTCTGCAAGATGCTGCCTTATGCGAGCAGAAGACCAGTGGAAAAGGGAATGAGTACCTAAGTGTAGGGAGGAGAAAACGGGCAAAGCAGAAAATCCTTCTCTTTAAATGTATTTATTTTTCTTCTCCAGCTAAACCTATTTGCTCGGCAGGCAAAGACAACCGCTGACGCTGATGCAGAGCCAGCAGAGGTGATGCCCACTTACAGTCCTGCTTGCAGAGTGCCTGGCTGCCTTAGCACACCCCACCGTGTTCACTGCCACTGTTAGCAGGACAAATAGAAACCTGGCACAAACCTGCCACCGTTCCTTGTGAACCATCTTCGTCACAGGCACTTTCCAAAATCAGCGCAGGGGACACCTCATGCAATAGATGGTTTGCAAGGCTGGCATTGAAGTGAAGGTAATCACCTCCCGTCCCCACCCCGATCATCACACAGAGTTATTCAGGTTTATGCTGCTGGCAGCTTTCTTAACTGCACAATGACACACACTAAAATTATTTGCCATTTGGACTAGATTTCATGTTTAAAAATGTATAACACATAATTACCTGCACAGTACAAACCTTATAGCTTCTGCTTCTGAGCAGATGGGAATTTGTAACAAACTTCACCTGGCAAAGCAGTGTCCCCTCATCTGCTGTCACCTCATCTGCACTGCCACGCAGCACCGAGCGCACCGTGCATCCCAGTTCTGCCTCCTAACCTGGGTATTTCCTTAGCAAAGGCTTTTGGCTGTAGATGACATGGGAACAGCTCCAATCCACCTGGCTGCAGGGCTCCTTTTCAGAGCCCACCACAACTCTGCTGCAGACTAAAATGAAATAACCAGCCCAGACAAAGTTCAGTTAAATAACTGAACTATTTTGATCCTATAGTCAGCAATAACACTGATACTTTCACAGTGTCCAAAACCTGCCCAGCTGCATGAGGCTGATGGGCTCCCAGCCCAAAATGAACTACTAGCCCCTTTCTGTACAATACCCTGTATACCCCGAGTAAAATTCAGCCTACAGTTGCTACATTAAGGCCATACCCTCCATTCAAATTCGAGTTTATCCAATAGAAAAATATCCAGTGTACCCTTGAGGAGACAGAAAGGCTGTCAGAACCTTTGCCTAGTTCTTCCAGCCCTGACTATCAGAAGCGCAGCCAACAGCATCTGCTTTGATCCCACAGTTTTACTGTACTTGTACATGCACGGTTAAAGATCGGTCCAACACACTTGCAAACAGCTCAAATTACTTGGGACTGTTTCCCCAGGTAAACCAAACTGTTAGTCCTTCCTTATCCTTCCATGTGACTCCCAAGAACCCTTCCAATACATATTTATAGCGCAGATCCCAGATCTGGATATAGTAGAGGTCTTTCTGCCGCCCTATAAAAGGATAACAGCATCCCACAATGTTTCCCAAGGTTCCTCTACTTATCTAGTCAAGACCTGAGTAGCTACTGTAGCTACAGCATTGCCCCCGAGTTCAGACTCATTCATGCACAGTTGTCCTCACAGTCTTTTCAGAGGCTGCTCTGAAAGTCAAATCGTTTCCAGTCTGTTCAGGATCCCACAAGGTTCGTTAGTCCCTAAGTTACACTCACCAGATCCCAAAACATCCTCGTCATCCCCATTCCCTCTTCAGCACTCTTCCCCTTCACTCTGTCTTTGGTGATACATGCTCTTCCACTGCCTTGTTCAGTCCTTCAGTCTTCATTTCATCTTTGGCCCTGCCTTCCTCACAGCTCCATGCACACAGAGTTCAAAGCCTGGCTCTTCTTTCACGCTTTGTGCAAAAGCCAAACCTTCACGTGTGCCGAAGGCTTGGCACCGTGGCTGGAGACCTCAGCGTGCCCACTGAGGCTGTGGTTGTATCCTGTACTCCTCACTTACACCAATGCCCTGAGACCCCTCAGCTGATGCCCCCAAGGCATCAATCATACACAAGCACTTTGAACACCCTTCACATCTCAGTCACCACCTTCCCAGGCACTTTGTTACCTTACTGCAAGTCTGACTCTTGCTTTAACGTTATTTATGACAGCTGATACTTCCTCCTTGCTTGCTTCCACTGTAAGTGCTCTCCAGAGCCTCTTTTGAAGTAGAAAAAAAAAGAAAAAAAGAAAAAAAAAGGGGGGCAGGGGTGATGGATAAGAAAAAGGAGCTGATCTTCCTCTAAAGTTTGCTAGAAGTTACCTTGGAGGTTACAGGCTTGCATCCTGAGAAAAACAAGGTAGTATAGCTGTTTCAGATGCTGGAAAACAGTGTAGGAAAGCAGGACTGGCCTCATCTCCAGTTCAACCGCATCCGCACGTCCTCCCCAGGAGAAGCAGCTGGGAGGGTTTCACACCAAGACATCCCAGGGCAGGTGGAAAAGCTCTCCACACAGATCACTACTGTCAGATCAGAGGGATGGGTTTTGCTCCATCTTAAGGCAGGAATCGTTGCAGTCCGAAGACAGCTTTAGAGCAGACAGCTAATGTCATTTTTATAAGGCAATGTTCCCATTTCATGCTGAACTCTTGTTTTGCTTGGTGAATTTTTCTGAGCCCATTCCTTACTGTTATTCGCTGTCAGCTGCTGTACCAGCACTGCTCTTCCCCTCTTTGGGGATCATGTTGGCATAGGCCAATTCATGTCCAACAGAGTTTGTCCCTGTGGATTTCCAGTTACATCTGATTTAACAGTATCAATGGGCATTTACTCCTTTTCCAGCAGGACTTTATCTGACCCATTTTTCTATTCCTCTGCTCACCAGCACCCCTCACCAGCAGTCTCACACACCCCTCCTCAGCAGCCTCTACACAGGAGTTTTGTTATTAATGATTCTTATGAACTCTCCATCTTTGAACAGGAGTGATTTACTTTTGATTGATATCTGGCATCCAGTAATTTCACGCAACAGTGGAGAGATTCCCTTCTGCTGTGGCATGCTGGTATGGCATGAAGCCTTAGGGAGACAGATGTACTTGCTCTCCCGCCCTTGCATCCTGCACTGCCCTTCTCTAACCCATCTCCTGCATCTATTGCTACCCTGACTGCAGACGAGACCAGATTTAAAGCATTAAGACACCAGCTCTCCC
Organism: Cariama cristata; assembly: GCF_000690535.1. Taxonomy (NCBI): domain Eukaryota; kingdom Metazoa; phylum Chordata; class Aves; order Cariamiformes; family Cariamidae; genus Cariama; species Cariama cristata. The sequence goes on along the minus strand of NW_009631030.1, from coordinate 62,521 downwards.
AGATATCAGGGTGAGTTACTGACTTGCAGTGGTTTACATGGTGCTTCATTTGACAGTGATAACTGCTGATCTGGCCTAAACAAAATGTGTTTTGACTGCTGTCATCCAGAAAATCACCCTTATTTTGAAGTGGACCAGGTCTTTCCAAGATCACTAATGACAATACTCAGATCGGGCTCATACTCTGACGTTATAACACCAGTGTTTCTGCTGGTATATTTGGGATAGAAATAGATTTTTTTTTTTTTTTTTTGGTTCATTGAAGCTGGTTATGTTTTTAGCCATACAATGGATGAAACTGCGTCTGGCGTTACGATATGAAAGTTTAATGATCCCAATTATCTCCTTGAATGTATCTTTGGCTATTTTCATCTGCAGAAATAAAAATTCTACTGTCTGCCAGACATCCTCTGCTGTTTTGCAATTGCCATACACAAAGGCGGAACAGATTGACCAAGCAATGACCCTGAACAATTGCCTACGTTAAGTGGTAATAAAGAAGATCAGCAGTTACATGGCTGGCAAAAGAAATGCACAGGAAAGGAGCAGAGTCACCTCCTGCCACCGACCAGGCGGTGCTGGGGGAGCAGCAGGGCTGCAGCCGGTGCCACCCAGGGAGAACAGCAGCACATCAATTAGCCAAACGATTAGCAAAACCAGTCCCCAGTCTTCTCTCGCTTTGCTAAGGACCACACTGTCAGCAGGGGCTTCCCAGAGGAAAGCTGTTGTACCAATCTCAAAGAAACCATGCCGTCCTCATCACAAATACTGCAGATGTTCATGGGAAACGTGGAGTCTGAAACAGACCCTTTCCCAAATACTGCTGCTGCAAACTCACGAGTGGTCACCGTAATTTTTATCATGGCTCTTTGATAGCATATAATCCAATATTTAGAGTGCACTGCTCCTCTATTAACCTAAGCTGTATTACTCTCTCTAACTCCATTACCCCCAAGCAGATCCAAACCATGCTGCTCTTGTTGCACCCGACAGTCACTCTCCTCAATAAAGTTATTTTGGAATCATTTCGACTGTAGCAGCCACAGCTCCTTCAGCCAATTTATACTCCATTGCTACTTAACCATCTGAGCACAACTGTTCCCAGCCAAAAATCCACTGTTAGGGAGAAAAAGGCCAAGTAAAGAGAAAATCCACAAGCAGAAAGGTGAATGAAGAACTGCGTGAGAAGGTGACTGAAAATGGCTGCTTGACATTTTACATTTTTGAGAATTTGGATGTGCACAGCAAGGGAAGGCAGGGAAGGAGACTTCAAGTCACAAGAGGCAGCAGGTACAGTGATGAGGAACTGTTGCTGGTATTACACCCTGCATCAGAAATAAAGAACACTGGGTTTTGAAGTGACTTCAAAACATAAAGTGTTCAGTTTGGCAAATGAAATTTGCATCAAATGTAACAGACATCACCTGATTTAATAAAATTATTGTGTCAATAGTTTCTCTATGAAACTTTTCTCTGTTTAAAAAAAATTATCAGTCCTGGTCTCAGCTCTGCACACGGGTGCTCAAGACTCCTGGTAATGGCAGCCAAACACACGCCTGCAGCTCATTTCACCAATGTTGCACAACATGAGCTCGCCCGCAAACTGGCAGAAATATCAGCAGGATAAATGACTGGTGTCGAGAACAAATAAGAGACTATTTAATTACTCTACCATTGGAATTTTATAATTTAAACCACTCAAAAGACTTTCTCACTGTCATCTCTGGATTTAGCTAGGTCAGAAAAGAAGCCACTTATGTTTAGCAAAATCCTCCACAAAAGCCAACAGCTCATGGTCCTCAACCTGGGAACAAGGAAACTCCATGGATGCTTCTTCTGCTAAGGAATAGCCAAGGAGTAAAGCCTTACACTCAATGCCTCTCTCCAGCATCCTACTGCAATCTGTGTTACCTGCCAAGATATCCTAGTTTTGTTGGTGACCTGGTACCTTGTTTTCTGTGTCCTACGTTCTATCTTTTTATGTTGATACCTGGAGCAAAATACTCTCAGCACAGATCTTGCCCTATTTCCCTTCCTGTGGACTAATGATGACTGAAGACCTGTAATACCACAGTTATACCGGCAACAGCAGCAAACACAGGTGGTAGTTGGTCAAGACGCAGAAATGAGCAGAGGGTATGTCCCAGCACCTGCAAGAACGAGTAGGTACATTGAACCAAAACTCAGCAGGGTGTTGGGCAAAGCCTGTGTGTGCTTCTCTGTGGGCCACTGTCTGTCACTGGGCTTGCTGGTCCCCAGGACCTTTTTTCATTGCAAACCTCACTCCCCTGACAGCACGTTCAGAAGACGACAGCAAAATTACGCATCTGTACAAATCTGTTCTCTTCTGTTGTGGGAAATGCCTATAATTTCAGTCGGCCCCTCCTCTGCACGCTCCAAGGAAGGCTCAAGGCTCAAGCATGAACACAGGAGCACGCCGCTCGGCTCTGCCAGTGCCCAGGAGCCGACAAGGTGCAGGAACCTGGTTGTGGTTGGGAGCCCGGTGACACAGTGGCACCACGGGGTAAGACTCCAACCTCGGTCCCACACTGTGCTCTCCTGGACCCCCAGCACTGGGGGCTCACATACAGCCATGCTGGGAAACTCTGCTCCCTTCCTTGCCATAGCTATCAATGTTTAACATCTACAGCCTCCAACTTCACAGCTTCTACAGCAAAACACACATGTCCCTGAAGTCTGACTTTGAGTTGGCTGCTCAAGAGGCTTACGCCTCTCTCCCTTGCCTTCGAAGTCTTCACATAGTATATAGGAAACTTCAGCTCAAAATTGCCTTTAATCTCAAAACACTCTTTAGAAGGAATGGCTGTTACACCATCATACCCTTTGTTAAAAGGGGGATGCAATAATTCTCCCTCTTTTGCTGGAATGACGTTTCTACAAAGATTTCACACCGAAAGACAACGAATATTGTGCCATCACCTCCCCATCTTCTTACTGTCCTCTATTTCAGAGACAAAAGAACTGGACCAAAGGCTATAACACATGAAAGACACATGCATAGATCACCTCTGCTGGGAAACATCGCTGCCACCCTGCATTACACAACAAAGTCTGTGCAATGGAGGCCAGCACAGTTTTTATATGACTTTAAGCTACTGTGGCTGCCTTTTAAATACATAAGAGGCTGTATTTGAAGCTGTCTTGCATCCAGTTCCCTATTGAACTTGCACTCTAATTTCTCACAAAACACGAACAGAATTAGATGTTCCAGAAAAATCATAGTACATTGAATATGAAAACTCAACACTGAAGCAGAGGTAAGGAACAGCTTACATAAGTTGCATTCCCTGTAGTTTGGGATATGGAGATTGAGCCTTTGAAATGCATGAAATCCAGTTTGTTGATTATTTCCCAATGTATAGTCAGCTCAGTGGGAACAAATACATGCCTACTTTGATATCCTTTTGAAGAAAATTCTTGGCACCTCATTTCTTAAGAAATATAACTATTTTCTTTTTATTTTGTTACTTTTTTAGATGCAAACTGGAAGATTAACCCAGCTGTATTTTATATTCATGCAGTACTTTCTATGGCCTGATCCATCTGACTCTCAAAGTTTCTTCTGAATTAAAATGACACTGCCTATCACATCCCAAGCTGTGGTATGAAACATTTGTCAAGTGACACGGAAACACTGGTAGTCTGAAGAATGAAATGTAGGGAGTGGAGGAAAGGACCAGTGAATAACACATTTCTTTTTAAGTAATTCTCTTTTCTGCAATACTGAGCATAATATGGATTGCAAAGGGGTAGAAGCAGCCTTGGAGAAACCAAGCTTTCAGAAATAAGATTTGCTAAAACTCAGTAAAATATTAATACAGAACTTTCAAAATATTCACTTAGTGGATGATGTATGTCACAAGAATGATCTCTCTATTTAAGACGATAAAAAGCAAACAGGAAGAGTAGTGTATAACGTTAGGCTAGCACAGCTCAGTGAAAATCAGTCCAGGTTCTCCGACAGACATTGCTGGTTGAGATGAAGACCCCTGAGCTCTGGCAGAAGCCTCCTGCATGACCATGTATAACCCCTGCTACATGCAAGTCTGACAGTATCTTTCCATTTTGCTCACAAGATAGGCATTGAAAGTTCCCCAGGAAAGCAAGAGGATTTCAGTGATAAAATACATGAGTGAGGGTTGAAGAGCTGCAAAGCACTGAGGTTTTCATGTGGCATTCAAATTAGATTTAAAGACCTACATGCAAAATTAAATTCTAGCGGCTGCATTGTATTTCCAGTTAAAAGGAAGAGAAAGAGAGGCATTAACATAGTGCAGGGTCATGCACCAGTTATGTCTTATTAAGTATTCCAGCCTTCCTTAAGATAAGCATCACATATGGGTTCTTTTGCAGCTAGCAGTTCCTCACTTAAAGAGAGAGAGGTCTGGATAACACCCCTTCTGTCTCCCAGGGCCTCCTGGGTTGATTGACAGGAACATGTACTGCAGGGAACAAATGCTGCTCAAAGAAAAAATAAGATTACTTTCTCCGAAGGGGGTCAGTGGGGTCATTTCTTTGTCATGTCTTCTGCTCACCAGCTCTGGTTGAGGGAAAGACAAAGAGGAGGAAGTGACATTTTCCTTTCCTAATAAAACACAGGACATGCTGAGGAACTGGTTTTTTTTACATACGGTGGCTTGCACTGAATTCAAAGTTAGGGAAGCAAAAGGGATTGCTCAAAATAAACATGGTGTTTTGAGAGTCGAATCCCCCGTCCGAGAACCAGACCATGTGAAAGCCTAACTCAGAATCTGCACTTCAACCCATCTCAGTTACACTTTAGGATGTTTTTTTGAGAGATCAACAATAAACATCTGATTTTATGTATCACCTTTAGGTACTGCCTTCCTGTGATGGACAACGTTTGGCTTGGCTTCCCCTTGGGCAGACTCCACCAGGTGTTTTGAGGCTGGGCCACCCTGCGCAGCAGCAATGTGCCCCATGAGATCGTTGGGTTTTTTGATGCAAAGTAGTTTCCCTGAATTCAGCAACTTCTTCTCCACTTGCTTCCCCCTTTCTATCAGTAGTCTCCTCTGCCAATACAAGGTAACACCTCTTGGGTTTATATTTTGTGCCATCCCAAATCTCCTCTGCACTGAAATGGCTTCAAGCTATAATTCCTGAACGTTGTCACATTTAATGATGCTCAACAACTCTTCCTATTTCTCTAGCTCCTGCAGAACCTTCCTCAGTGCTTCAGCATCTCCCTCTGCATAGCTGTGCCAGGAATGGTCCATTTTCCTGATCCTCCCTTATCTATTCCTATAATAAAGCTCAGAGGTGGAAGCAGCCAGGCCCTTGCAGGGGCAGCAGACACCAGAACAGCTCTCCCAGCTAACAATCTCAGGGCCAAAGTGTTTCCTTTCCCAGAGACCTCTGCTAGTCTGCAAATGGCAGCATCAGCAGATCAGCACATCATCAGCTACTTCAATCCTTCATACTTTTCCCCGTTTGCTCCTACCTAGAGCCAGGAATTCACCACTTAACTTACTCTTTCCAAAATGCAAAGCAGTGGTAGGAAATGGAATTATGTTAATAAACATCCATTTGAAATGAGGCTCCTGATCTGATGGGAAAAAAAATAATAATCCGGCTAAGCAGCAGGAAAGTCATGCCAACAACTAGATTTTCAGTGAAAGAAGAGAATTAGCAGTCCCTAAATAGAGGGGTTAAGGTAGATTGAAAATGTCAAGTCATTGATATTTTATAAGGTAACCATGGTTATTTTTTATGCATTCCTTTGCAGCATGAATGAATGCAGCAGATGATGAAAAGTATTCATAGGCCAATTGAAACAAAAATAAAACTGAAGAGATATCGTGATGGTAATTTAAACCTTAAACTGCAGAAATTAATCAGTCCACACAGACAACCAAAAGCATTCAGCTGATATTGCAGCACAAAAAACTGTCACTAAATAGACAAATAAAAGCCATTTCACAAAGGATGAACATCTTGAAAATCATCTTGACTTTAGCCCTAACGTACCTGCAGGGATCAATATTGCTGGAGCAGGATAGATCTGGTCTGATGCATGAAGTTGCCCATGTGGGCTCTGGATAAAGCACAACTGTTTCTAATTCAATTAGTACAAGCTGCTGGAAATGCAGAGGACCACTGGTCCTGGTGAGCTGCAGCCCCTTGGGGCTGCCCAGCAAGGGGATCACTAATGGTCCGGATGTGTCACTCTTCTCTACTGCTACTTCTTATGATAATTTTGCACGCTTTTCGATTAGACTAACAAGCTCTCTTGGTCGCACTTACCTCGCTGGCAAGCGGTGTCAGCCGTTACAGTGAGGGCAGGGGAGCAGCACAGCCGATGGGAACGGGGGAATGGGAAATGGCGAGGGTGCCCAGTTGTGACAAATAACAACCGAGTGCTCTTTTAAGCAAACTAAAACAGGGCTTTGGCTCAAAGGAGTCCCTGTGGACTTCTGCAGCACATAATGAATTAAATCCATCTCCAGAACCCCGTGCCAGAGGGACTCCCAGCAGCCAAAGTGTTTTGCATGGCAGCAGGGAGCAGAAATAAGAGGCTGCTCCTCCACTCCAGAATCTGGATGCTGAAACCATTTTCGGTCCCTTAAATAATCCGTCATAACAAGCCACCGCTTGTTTTGGTGGAACAAGTGACATTTGGCTAGGCTGCGGAGAGCCATCCACACCCCTAAACTCAGAGGGAAGGCTGGCAGGAGGTGGCGTGGTAAGGATTCAGTGCAGAAGACTGCTTTAGTCTAATAAACATCTCTGCTTAGTGCTAGAAGAAAATGACTGACTTTCCCTCTGCAAGTCTTCGCTACTGTTGCATGACATTCTAATTTCTCTCTTAAACATCTGCTCTTCGGATGCACACTCTAGCCTGGTTTCTGTAAAGGGACGGTAAAACCAGAAGATGTCCATAGTAGGGCCAGAACTGGAAGTTCCTAGTACGCAAAAACATACATCCCCAACTGGCAGCTAACAGGGTTAAAACACCCTCTGATTAAATGAAAGCATCTTTAATTAGTTTAATTGACCATGCCTCAGCCAAGACCATCTGCTCAGCAGCATTTGCCTGCTCTTTGCAGGAGCAATTGATCAGCCATAGCTAGAGAATACAGCATTAGGCTACATCAGATTTATTTTGTTTAATAGAAGAGCTAATTTGCTTTAAATTTAATTACAGGGGCCAAGATTGCTCTCTAAGTCCGTAACAGCACAAAACATAAGCTGATCCTACAGCTAATGGATGCACACGTAGGTCCATACGTGTCTGCAAACCAGACACTTGGTGACGACAGCTCAGGGGAATGGGTCCTATCCTGGCAGAGGGCAATCACTGCATTTTCTTCCCCAGAAGGCAGCAGCATCATGGCATGCTGCTGGGCTGGCAGGGCCTCCCTGCTCACCGCCACATCCCCCTCCAACTGCCTGAGCTCTTCCCCACATCCACCTCCACTGGATGCCAGAGCAGATAGATGTCCGATCTCAACATCCTCTCCTCCTCCTAATTATAAAGACACCAAATGATGCATCACATGTAAGGTCACTGTTTCTGCACCGCATGGGACTAACAGGGACAATCAGGGGGCCGCTCTGTACCTTCTGGGTGACCTCCATCAGCAAACCTCTCCCAAACGGGGTGGCTGGTAGCCAAAGGTCCAGCAGAGCCAGACATCACACTCGCCCCATCCCTGACATTGCACTGTCCCTCTGAGATTCTCAGCCCTCCCATGTCAACATCATTCTTCAAAATATCGCATCCCGAGTCAATGAAGAAAGGCAATTCCCCCTTCTCCCTGAGGAACCACGTGTATCTACGTCGTGTTATTATGAAGGGGAAAATTTCATTCACTTCCTAATGCTTTTTGCTTTTTCAATTTCCCATTGGGTGCTAAATCACTGTTGTCTGTTGGAGATGCTCGAGCCCTGACAGGCAT